>NC_135313.1:114306453-114606453 GCF_048772815.1 Callospermophilus lateralis | reverse complement strand
TCCATATAACAAGATGGCTTTACATACAAAGGTCTGCTGGCTGCACCATGTAAGTCACAAGCATTTTGAAACCAATGTAAGATCCACATGACCCCACCACAGATGTTTTATCACACACCTGCATACCACTGCTATAGGCCCACTACTCTGCAGGCTCCAACTTACTGGCATCTCTGTTCTACACCATTTTCAAGAAACCCACTGAAAGAAGGCACTGTCTGGTACACTCATGATCAGCAACAGGACATCCAAAGTTTCTCCAGTGCCACCTGGTCATGGGAATTTCAAAAATTTCATGGTTTTTATCTAGCCATTTTTCAAGAATGAAGTTGGAGGCACTGTGGGTTTCACATTCATGCAGGAACCATAAAATTTGAGGAATATCATTTCAATGAAAGCTCTGGAGAACTCTCACAGGGAATTCTTCCAAAAAGGGGCCAAAAGGGCACATGAAGCCAGGCCCTTTGAGGCCTACAATGTGAGATCCATGTGTGTTTTTTCTCTAACAATGGCTGCCAAGTCGCTCAGATTAAAATTCTGTGATATCCTGGCTGAGATTCCCAGTGCTCTGTGGAAAGTCAGCCTGGGCTTAGATCTCAGTTTCCAAGGGCGACTCTCATGCATGGCCTCCTAAAATCCCAACACAATTCATGGCAATACTTCTCTGAGGTCAGTTCCAGAACTCAGTCTCTAAGGGGAATCACACCTGAGTTCAATCCAAGGTGGACCCAGTCATCTCTTCCAAATGCCACACAAATGACCGCAATTAAAGCCAAAACACCTCTACATGGCCCTCATCTTCTTCCATATATACACACATCATAAGCACTGGGTGATGATTTCCATGAGGTGCGCAGCCCATGACAGTATCCAAAATAAGCTCCCTTGCCCCTCATTTGCCTAAAGTCAGGGTGGCCTGGACACCCTTCCTGTGAACCTTGAGTGATCACATAGGCCTGCTGTTAATACTGCACTGATTCTCCAAATTGAGGCCTAGGGACTCTGGGGTTTAGATTCTTTATGTGAATTGGAGACATGAGAATACTCAAGCACCTCTGGGTTAGCCTCCGCAGGGCTTCGAAGAACTCATTTGACCCTAAAGATCCTGATTCTCACTTGATGGGTGTCAGAATCCTTAGAGGAAGGTGAGAGACTTCAACCACAATTACTGCTCTTTTGGCCATTTTGATTTTGGATACACAGGAGATCTTTCTTTTGATCCCTCAGGTGGTGAGAATCTAAGCCACATTCTCACAGAGGGCCTAGAGACTGATTCAGACACATCCCTTACTAAAGCAATTAAGCAAAGAGCCACAGGTGATGCCCATTCATGTCCATTTGAAAACTGTTTTCTTCAGGTTTCCCAAAGGGGTGGCCTGAGGCAAAGACCTTCCTGACATTCAGGGCAACAGAACAATAGGTAAGCAAAAGGCCCAAAGCAGGTTTTCTCCATTGATACTTTCCTGGTCACACTCATATCAGAGTTTTCTGAGATGCTCGCCATTCCCTTCAGCTATCCAGGACATGGCCATGTCACACAGCTTGGAGGTGATGAATATCTTGGACACAAAACCATGAGCCTATTCTGGAGAGTGCCCAAAATCTCGGAAGAAAACAGGAATTTAAGAAGATAGCAGGTGTTGCCCATCGATAAGTGAAGCCTCAGTCCATTCATAAATTGGGCAGTATGAATCCTGGGAAGCTGTCTACTAGACAGGACTCATCCATTGATGCATATTCTTTTCTAATGTCTACAACCAGGGACACAGTGGGATACACAGACATAGAACACTCTCCTTGTCAAACGACTTACTAGAAACAGTTCCCTGAAAACCAAACAAACCACCATTTCTACCTCTTCTCAGAACATGAGACAAAACCACAAACCCACACCCACAGCCACAAAGACACCTCCTTCCCCCAAGAAGGTCTGTGGCTATCCGAAGTGTTCTCTGACTGGTGGGCCATACTATGTTCCAAAAAAATGGACTTTCCTGTCTCAGATCTTTTCTCCTTGGCCAACTCTTTGAAGTTGTCAAGAGCCAGCAGTGAGCCACTACCTGCTTTCTCAGGAAAAGCCCCTCTTTAGAGCTTTCCTGGCTTTTGGCCATTCTCACATCAGTAGGTACCAAGAATGACTGACTCTGTCCTCGGTAAATCCAAACAAGTGAGACCACTGGGAATGGGACTGGACTGGCTCTGGGTGCCTGTCTTTCTGGATCCCATGTTCAGAGAGTTCCATCACCAAAAAAGTGAGGTGAGGTCACTTCCTTCAGGAACTGAATCAGATCACTGCCTTGGAAACCTCTTTTGCCGCAGTCTGGTTGGGCACAAAATCACAAGCCACCACACAGCTTGTTGATTCAAACAGCAACTCTTTATTCCAGAACTCACACCAGTCGTCTACAATCACGTTCTGTGGAAATCCACGTTCTCTGCCCAAATCTACCCCCACTGGGCTTCTGTCTCCCAAAAAATACTGTCTGAATCCCGTGAGAACTCAAGGGGAACTCAGGCAGCAGGATACGCCTTTTTCCCAGCATGAATAACCTTAAACCTGGAACCAACCTAAACCCGGATAGTCCTAAACCGGAAAGTAGTAAACGCGGATTATCCTAAACCGGGAACTCCCTAAACCCTGATCCGCCCTGGTCCTTGTGCAAGGTCACCTTAGATGCAATGTCACTGCAAAATGTCCTATTTCCAGGAGTCCTTCCACTAAGCAACATGGGGTACGCTGGCAAGGAAATTGTCATACCTACTTGACTAATGGCTCTCAGCATCTCCCCCCTTCTGGTTAATTAAACAATAAGCAATGTGGCTTAAGGACCGTGCCTGGTAGGTTGTCCAATTCAACATATGGTACTTACCCATCTTCGGAAAACTGACCTTTACGCGTCAGCCTCCTGTCTTAGGTTGATACCACTGCAATTGGGTCAAACCCGTCACTGACTACCAGTCCAGCATACAGCCATACTTGTGGATAGGTCTATGCACCTGTGGGCGGGTGAGGTTCTTTGTCTTACCTCTGTTGGCCCCCAAGTTTGGCCTTGGTGCCAGTTGGGGAGTGAAGTTAATGTGGCTTAAGGACCGTGCCTGGTAGGTTGTCCAATTCAACATATGGTGCTTACCCATCTTCGGAAAACTGACCTTTACGCATCAGCCTCCTGTCTTAGGTTGATACCACTGCAATTGGGTCAAACCCGTCACTGACTACCAGTCCAGCATACAGCCATACTTGTGGATAGGTCTATGCACCTGTGGGCGGGTGAGGTTCTTTGTCTTACCTCTGTTAGCCCCCAAGTTTGGCCTTGGTGCCAGTGGGGGAGTGAGGTTAATGTGGCTTAAGGACCGTGCCTGGTAGGTTGTCCAATTCAACATTTGGTTCTTACCCGTCATGGGAAAACTGACCTTTAGGCGTCAACCTCCTGTCTTAGGTTGATACCACTGCAATTGGATCATACCCGTCACTGACTACCAGTCCAGCACATAGCCATTGGCCCCCAAATTTTAGACCATCACTATCAGAAGGGAGGCAGATACAGAAATGTCATGAAACTAAGCCAATTGACGGCTCCTTGGGAAAAATTGCATCACTGGTGACACCATCAGCAAAGATATGCCAGCACTACCACAATTAACATGGGGTACACTGGCAAGGAAATTATAATTGCATCACTGGTGACACCATCAGCAAAGATATACCAGCATTACCACAATCCGTTGCACCAAACGATAGTTACATAGTCCAGGCAAGTTCTGCAAGCAGTTCAAAGTGGAGAAATCTATCAATATGTCCATTTCCTCCCAAAGTAAATCGAATCCTTGATTGAGCATTACTTGTTGAGTTATATTCATTGATGTATCAGTTTATACAGTTTACTGTGATAGCTATCATAGAAGCTGTAGTTTGGTTTTATCTTAGTCTTCACCAGCACTAGGATGGAGATGGGAATTCTGGCAAAGATGCTAAAGAGACATTATCCTGAACAGAATAATTAAATATAATGAAAAGGAAAGGTGAAAGAAAACAAACAGATCTGTTAACCACCTTTAAAAACAATCCTTAACAGCTGTTTACCTAATTTAATTTAACCATTTAAATCACGTGAATAAAAAAAATAATAATTCGGATACATTTTTTCATGAGTGCTTCTCATATAAGAAATATGGACATACGCACATACAGACATACAACACAAAACACAAGCGTGCAAACAAACATACAACACATAAGAAAATAGTAAAGGCCTTGTAGCTTTACCTAGGTGAAATCTCCATTGCAATGTTTAAAAACTCCACAGTCAAAAAATAAAACTGATCAGAAAAACATTAACCTAGGCTTGTATGAGCGCAAAAAATAAAAAATAGAACCTTACGATGTGGAAAAATGCAATAATAAAATAGCTATTGAAAAAAGCATCCTGGTTAATCACTGTTGCCGATGTAAGAATGGCCAAGCTGGAGTTCTGGATATCAGCTGTTATGGATTTGAGTCAAATTATTTTCTTTTTGATCTGTAGAAATTGTTTTAGTTAATCTCTGTGGAATACAAATCCGCTGCTGTTCTCTCTTTGGAAAAACACAAACAGACCGCCGACTCCAGACAATCACTGTGTCAGGACCTTTCCATTGTCCTGTTAGAATATCTTTCCAAAGTACTTTAGGCTTATGTACATTTTTTGGATACATATGCCTTTCCACAGCACTAAGTCCTGATGAATCCAAATCTAAAAAGTTTAGAGTAAAAAGTGTTTTTTTTTTTTAGTTTATCTTTGGGGGATATATACCCCCTTCCAATTCCCTCTTTTTTGCTTTAATAAGTACGTTTTAATAGTTTGATGAGCTCTTTCAACTATGTCTTGTCCCTGTGGATTGTATGGGATTCCTGTTATATGAGTAATGCCAAATGATGAGCAAAATTGTTTAAAAGAGGTAGAGGTATAGCCAGGACCATTATCTGTTTTTAACTGTTTAGAAACGACCATAGTGGCAAAATTTTGTAAGCAATGAGCTATAGCATCTTTATTTTTTTTCCAGCATGAAGGGAGCCCATCAAAAATCCAGAAGAAGTATCAACTTAACGTGTAAATATTTTAATTATTCAAATTTGGGAAGTTTGTGACGTTCCATCTGCCAAATATGGTTAGGTATCAGTCCTCTAGGATTGACTCCAAGATTAACTTCTGGTAAAAAGGTCACACAATTTTGACATTGTTTTATTATATGTCTGGCTTGTTCCTTAGTTATTTTAAAATGCTTTTGTAAAGTATTAGCATTAACATAAAACCTTTTTTTAAAATTTGTAGCTTCTTTAAATGTAGAGAAAATATGTATGTCATGTGTAGTTTTATCTGCTAAATCATTGTCTAAACTAAGGGCTCCAGGAAATCTTGTATGTACCCTAATATGTCCTATAAAGAATGGATCTTTTCTGTCCCAGATTAGACTTTGTATAGTGGAAAACAAAGAGAAAACAGTAGAAGAAGGGGAAATCCTACCAGCATGTTTAAGATATACTATAGCATTAACTACATACTGACTATCAGAAACAAAATTAAATACAGAATCTTTAAACATCACAAAAGCTTGTAAATCTGCATCAAGCTCTACCTTTTGAGCTGATTGTTTGGGTACTAAAAACGTAAAAGTTTGATCTGGGGTAACTACTGCTGCTGTACAATTATTAGACTCATCAGTGAATATATTTTTCTTGTAATTTTAGGAAAAACTACAGGATGCTTAGACCAAAAAGACAACAAAGGATTAGATGGTAAATGATTATCAAATGTAACATTAGATTTACACATGATTATTGCCCAAGTATTTAACTCATTAGCTAACTCATCAATTTGATCCATAGCATATTGAGTAATAATTTTATTGGGAGAAATTCCAAACACTCCCTTCGCTTCTTTTATTCTTTGAGTGTCAATTGTCCTACAGCCACAGGATACCTAGTAAGAATAGTGTTAGAAGAATAAGATAAATGTATCCAAAATAATGGACCTTCTTGCCAAAATACTCCTGTAGGAATATTTTTTTGTTGGTAGTACAATAAATAACAAAGCAAACCTATATCAATTCTATCCAAATGCATATTTTCCATATATGTTTCAATAATTTTTACTGCCTTTCTTGCTTTAGGAGTTAATACGCTAGGTGAATTTGGATCTGATGGACCTTTAGAATATCAAATAAACGTCCCAACTCTCCTGTTGGTATACCTAGATAAGGCTTTATCCAATTCATGTCTCCCAATAACTTTTGAAAGTCATTAAGTGATTTGAGTTGATCTACTCGTATTTAAATTTTTGGTGGACGGACCATGGTTGAGGATAATAGAACTCCTAAATAATTAATTGGAAAATTTAATTGTACTTTATCTATTGCTATCTCTAGATTATAATTTTTTAATAAGTTTGTAAGTGTGGCATAACTTTCCAGCAATATGTTTTTATCTTTATGTTCCAATAATACATCATCAATATAGTGAAATATTTGTAGTTTAGGATTTTGATTTCTAAGTGGCTGGATTGCTTTGTTAACATATATTTGACACATAGTTGGACTGTTACCCATCCATAGAGGGAGTACTTTCCATTATTATCTCTGATCAGAACCTTCATGATTTAATGCAGGGATAGTAAATTCAAAACGTGGACTATCCTCGGGATGAATTGGAATTGAAAAGAAAACAATCTGTAATATCTATAGCTAAAACATGTCAGGTTTTTGGCAAAGCAGGCAATTGAGGAATCCCTGATTGAGCGGGTCCCATAATAACCATTTCATTATTAATGGCTCTTAAATCTTGCAATAATCTCCATTTACCAGATTTCTTTTTGATGACAAAAATGTGAGTATTATGGGGAGATATGGAGGGTTGTATATGTCCTTCTGCTAACTGTTGTTTGACCAGATCATGGGCTACTTGTATCTTTTTTTTTTAGTCAGGGGCCACAGAGGAACCAACACTGGTCTTTCTGATTTCCAACTAATTTTCATTGTCTCAGTGGCCCTTTCTGAAAATGCAACCCATGTCTGTCTGTTCCTTGATCTATTTGTATTGGTGTTGCTATACATTGCCCTTGTTTTCCTAATATATTTTTTTCTAAAGCCTTGTCTAGCCCTAGTAGTGGGCGAATTAGGATTGATGTTATTTGTTAATGACAAACCTAATTGATCTAGGTCATCTTGTTCCCATTAATTTATAGGAAGATGATCTAATACATATGGCTGTATAGTTCCTTCACATCTTTCAGGATCCTTTCAATCTAATATCATAGAACTTCTATGGGGATTAGTCGCCACTCCTAGGCCTCGAAGCATTTGAGTGGCTTGTTGTAATGGCCAATATTTGGCCAAATATTGGCCATTCTTGACGAGATATGATGCTAAGGTCAGCACCTGTGTCCAGTAGCCCATTAAACTCATGTCCTTGAATATTTAGTTTTAGCATTGGACGAACATCTAAATTTAAAGACAACATAGCCCAATCTACACCTGTGGAGCCTAATCTCCTGGAACCTCTTTCTACACTATGACTAGGAAATTTATTATGTAGGCTGGGAATTCTTAAGAACTGTGCTATTCTGTCTCCAGGTGAAACTACTGATATACCTCTTAGAAAACTAGCTATAATATTTATTTCACCTACATAATCGGAATCAATTACCCCAGGACTTATCAAAAGTCTTTTTAATGTAGATGATCTACTTCCCAATAATAAGCCTACAATTCCTTGGGGAGGAGGTCCTTTTACTTCTTTGGAAATGATTTGAACTCCCATCTCTGGAGTTAGTACTGATCTGGTGGAGGAACAGATGTCCAACCCTGCGCTCCCTCGGGTTTGTCTGATGAGGGATTTAATAGACAATGTGTCCTGGGCACTACACTGTTGGTGTTGCTGGGTTCCTC
This sequence comes from Callospermophilus lateralis, assembly GCF_048772815.1. Taxonomy (NCBI): domain Eukaryota; kingdom Metazoa; phylum Chordata; class Mammalia; order Rodentia; family Sciuridae; genus Callospermophilus; species Callospermophilus lateralis. The sequence continues at coordinate 114,598,533 of NC_135313.1, read as the reverse complement.
CACTGCCCCGTAGATTTGTGGTTGTGGGCCCCAGAGCATTGGGCCCCCCTGTCCGTTTTTGGCAATGGAGCCTGATGCCTTTCTCCACAATATCCGCTTTTTGATAAGGGAGTACCCTCAATGGTGGTTTGAGAACGGCATTCATTAGCCCAATGTCTCCCTCTACGGCATCGTGGGCAAATACCAGTTATTCTATTTCTTTGGTACCTACTTTTGTTAAACCCTCCTCCTATGGGGCAATTCCTTTTAAAATGTCCTGTTTGTTCACAATTGTAGCATGTTTTAGGCCTGGCATCTAAAGCCTGTTGTACTGCAGCTGCCAAGACTTGCCCTTGTTCATTAATATCTCTACATAATTTAATATATGTGTTTAAATCTTCATGTCTCCATGGTCTAATAACCTCTCTGTAGCAACAATTTGCTTGGTCATAAGTCAGTTGTTTTATTAATGGCATTGCTTGTTTTGTATCCCCCAAAATTTTGGCAGTCGTTTGAATTAGCCTATCTACAAAGTCAGCCTAAGGTTCATTAGCTCTCTGTATTACCTTAGATAGCTGACCTTGTAAATCTCCATGTCCTTCTAAAGTCTTCCATGCCCTAACTGCGTCTGTAGCTATTTGTGCATATATAGCAGGATCATATTCAATTTGCTGCTGTTGACCCTCATAAGGTCCTTTTCCTAACAACATATCTAGATTTCTTTGAGGGTAACCGGCTGCTGCATTTTGCCTTGCTGTCTCTGCACAAAATTCCTCATTGACAACTTTCCATAACAAATATTATCCTCCATTTAGTACAGATTTACACATGCTAGCCCAATCTGCTGGTGTCATGTCCAAGTTAGTAATGGACTCAACCATGCTTACCGTGAAGGGAGCTTGGGGACCATAGGTTGTTACAGCCTCCTTTAATTGCTTCACTGTTTTAAAACCTAAAGCACAATAAATTCACTGCCCTCCTACCTGTTCAAGTACAGAGCATGCTAATCTTTGAAGTCCTGTCTCAGGATCCCATTTATCAACTACGGGGTTTGAGGGCCACTCAGCTGTCTCCATCGGTGGGGCTGTTGGTTGAATTATGCCCTCTGGTGATAAAACGGAGTTAGTAACAGCCTCCTGTTGAGGCCTTTTTCGTAACAACCCCTTTTCCTTTAAATTTTCTTCCTCTATCTGACTAGCTCGAGAGACCTTCTCTTTTGCTTGATCTAAAATATCTTTCTCCATGGTCTGAACATCTAACAATTTACTTAACATCTTTTCGGTTTGTTTTTTACTAATTTCTAATCTACTATAAAGATAACACAACCAAATAAGATAAAATAAAACAAAACCGAAACTGAATGAAACAAAAACGGAATAAAAAATCGTTTTCTCTTCCTCAGGGCTGACAAACTTCAAACCTTTAGCCAACCATTTTTCCCAGTTTGCCTGAGAAATTTCTAGGAATAGGCAGCTTGAAACAAAAACAAAATAAATCAAAACAGGAACACATTGTTTTTTGAATTGATCACCCATTCTCTCGCCTTCCCTGAGGGGCGAGCAATTTCACTTACCTCCAAGTTTCAGACGTTTCCCATACGGGCCACCAAATGCCACAGTCTGGCTGGGCACAAAATCACGAGCCACCACACAGCTTGTGGATTCAAACAGCAACTCTTTATTTTTGAACTCACACCAGCCGTCTAAAACCACATTATGGGGAAATCCACGTTCTCTGCCCAAATCCACCCCCACTGGGCTTCTCAAAAATACTGTCTGAATCCTTTGAGAACTCAAGGGGAACTCAGGCAGCAGGATATGGCATATTTCCAGCAGGAATAACCTTAAACCTGGAACCAACCTAAACCCGGATAGTCCTAAACCAGTATGCCTTAAACTCAGATTATCCTAAACCAGGAATAACCTAAACCCGGATCCATCCTGGTCCTTGAGCAAGGTCACCTTAGATGCAATGTCACTGCAAAATGTCCTATTTTCAGGAGTCCTTCCACTAAGCAACATGGGGTAGGCTGGCAAGGAAATTATCATACCTACTTGGCTAATGGCTCCCAGCACTCTTTGTCCTAACAGTTGTTTCCAAGGCAACAATGAGATGGAGGTTGCCCCTACTTCCTGTGACACGTTCACAAGTTAGAATGGTATATCAACCATAGGCACCCGGAAACAGCTCTCCACACCAGCCTGGTTTGGTCCATCTTCTATACATTAAGAAGAGAGAGACTGATTCAGAAACAACCCTTCATCCTGACCAGGTTGTTTGCCAGGGAAGATGACTTTTGCTCTCTCAGGTCCTTCATAGCTGCCTACATCTTCTCCAGGGATCATTTCTGAATGGACTGTTGAGGTTCTCAGCAGGTTGAAGATTGCCTACATTCCTGTATTGTAAAACCAACTCTGTCCCTGCTCTTCAGTAAAGTTAGATTGAGGGAACAATGTATGGATAGGGTTAATATCATGCTCGATTTGCGTTAGAAATGATATTGGAACTTGCAACATTTATAAGTATATATAGGTGAAATATATGTATGAAAACAGAAATCTAAGTAAGATTTGGAGCCCAGAATGGGATTGGGCCCTTGATTGTGATACTTAGCATTGAATTATGTTCTGCACAGATGACTCAGATAGATCGATATACAATGGCATAAGACCATGTACCTTGGATTATTGAATGTAGAAGAGAACATTGAGTCAAAAAGAGATAATCGGTAGGATTAGGAAGATAGTCAGTAGGTTTAGGAAGAAGAGTGAGTACAAAATTCGGAAAAAAGTTTCTTAGCAATAGGGTTTCGATTAGAATGTGAATGTAAATGTCAGCACATGTGAAGTGTCAGTCACATTTAAGAACTGGGGAAATTATGTAGGAAAGCAGATATCAATAGAGACATTATGAAATCAGGAAAAGTATAAAGTGAGTGATAGGATTAGATATTTTTAACAGGGTTGACTTTGAATATATTATCTTAGGAAGAAACAAATATATTGTCACAAATAGGATTGATTTTGAGAGCATTAGGCAACCTGGACATAGATGCTTTTAGTAAACCATATTCACTTTACATTTAGGCTTTGGTACAAACATAAGGATGAACTTTTCTTTTTGTGTCCAGAATATTATTGTGATAAAATGTATATGTAGATCAGGTGACATGAGTATTTCTTCCACCATTTCTGGTAGCAATAATTTGAAGACGTATAAATTAGTGTTGGGTTTACAAAGATGTATACCCTGTGTCTATGAATATAAAGATAATGCATGAATAGACCACGATGTGAATAAATAATATAACTGGTTCCACTTTAAATAATGGATTGATTAGATATCTGAAAATATATAAGAAATCTTATATTGATATACAATCATTCATTCCAACCAGTTATACATCTAATGGTAATATTAGGGCTACGGTTTATAATGAAGGGTGTGTGAGTTTTGCTTCAAAAGTGATTATGGAAATCGAAAATAATGTGTTTGGAAAGAAGTCTCATGAAAAGACCAGTCAAGAAACATAGAGGAATACATGTTTACTGAAGCAGATAATGATTGAAAGTGAAACAAATGCCTATAATTTTGCTAACTTTTGGATGAAATATATATCCTATAATGTGCATAAACTGAAGAAATAGTTACATACCAGTGGTGAATAAGAGTGAACATCAAAATACACATCATGTCCCATAGGAATGTACTTTCATTGATGAGAAACTGGGTCAATTATTGTAGAAATATTAGGATTTCTATGCACCATTCACTGAAGTCAGTTTTCTGTACTAGGAAACAAATATGTATTTCAGGTAGATGAATATTTCTGAGAAAAATCTAATAAAATGTTGACTATAAATCCACATACATGAATATGAATGAAATTAGGGAGAGTATAAAGAGACACATATATTTTATATTTTAAAAAATGTAGAGTGTGTATATACAAACACACACACACAGAGACATTTAAAAGTAGAAATATATATACCAATCGAAATTCACCACAAAATATACATCATCCACAGATCAAAAAATATTCATTTTATTGAACATGGATTTATGGAGAATATTGTTCAATAGGAAGCTCACAAATAGGATGAATTTTCTGATCCCACAGGGTTTAGGAGGAGTGATCACTTCTCACAATTTGTATCTACCAAATCAGACACCTCACAAGAATGTACGTGTGATACCAGGTAGGATTCTATATGTGCATATAAAAATAGATCTGCTGAATAGGCTACATAGCATGGGAGAGAGGAATTCACATATTTGTTAACTTTAAAAACACATGAATAACTATTTCAATTAAAAATGACTTGATTTATAATACCTACCATTTTTTATGTGAAAGACAATTCCAACTATAAACCATGCCTCCTCTGAACTGGTTGTATATCTATTTTGTTTGGGTTATTTTTCTACATTATATTAGTATTAGTAGTCAGAGTCTAGTAGGGTATGGGTTAGTGTCAGGGATTCAGCATTTCAAATGGAAAATATAAAAATGATTCCAATGTGAATGTAAATATGTTCTACAAAAAATATTCCCACTCTCATTCAGAACAATGCCTTTACATTACCTTCGCCCCTAGTAAGACACAATTAGAGGAGAAGAGTTAGAAAATCTGTGAATACATATCTGGATTGGAAAATGCTCAGGAGTTCACAACCTTGGAGTTGGTTGAGGAGTTTCCAAAAGAAAGGGACAGTGTAAAAACTCCACAAACATGGAGATCTGCAGGCCTAAATAGTTCTTGAGAAACTGCCTCTGAGTTTGGGCACTTGAAATATATGTTGTTGTCAGGAGCTTTAGCTTCATTTGTAGTGAGACCATCAAACCTGTGTCTGCATCTATGTGACCTAGAGGACATGGTTTCTTATTTTCCAATGAACATGAGGCAGCAGTGCTGAAATCTCTCTCTGTAGCTATACTGTGGCCACGGGGGCCTAAGTGTCTCCCCGTGTGGACTGTGAAGCCATTTGGTAATCCTCCAATTTTCGTGGTGTTTCTTGCTGCTGCACTGGGTGTTTTGTGTTTGCTTCACGACATACAAGGAGTTCAACTGGGACACAGTGCTGGAGGGAGTCCTGTAAGGTGTAGTGGGTCAGGGTCTGCAGGAGAATGCACCCACTAGGTTTCTATCCCACATTGTTTGCTCCCTTGACCATAGAAACCTGATTCTGAACATTGCCCTGAAACCTCTCCATATAACAAGATGCCTTTTCATATAACGGTCTGGTGGCTGCACCAAGTCAGTCACAAGCCATTTGGAAGCCAATGGCAGATCCACATGGCCACACCACAGATGTATTATCACACATCTGCACACCACTACTCTAGGCCGACTACTCAGCAGGCTCCAACTTACTGGCATCTCTGTTCTACACCATTTTCATGAAACCCAGTCAATCAAGGCACTGTTCTGGTTCACTCATGATCAGCAATATGACATCCAATGGTTCTACAGTGCCACCGGGTCATTGGGAATTTCAAAAATTTCATGGTATTTATCTATCCATTTTTCAAGAATGAAGTTGGAGGCACTTTGGGGTTTCCATTCATCCAGGAACCATTAAATGGTGAGGAAGTTCATTTCAATGAACGCTCTGAGGATCTCTCACTGACAAGGCTTCCCAAATAGTGACCAAAAAGTCACATGAAGCCAGGCCCATTGAGGTCTACATGTGAGTTCCATTTGTGTTTTGACTCTTAATTATGGCTGCCAAGTTTTTCAGAATAAAAATCAAGTGATATCCTTGCTGAGATTCTCAGTGCTCTGTGGAAAGCCATCCTGGGGGTAGATCTCAGGTTTCAAGGGCGACTCTCGTGCGTGGCCTCCTACCCACCACAATTCATTGCAATACTTTTTTAAGGTCAGTTCCAGAACTCAGTCTCTGAGGGGATTCTCACCATAGTTCAAGCACATGTGGACCCAGTCATCTCTTCCAACCACCACACAAATGACCACAATTAAAACCAAAACATTCCCACATGGCCCTCATCTTAATCCATATAGACACTCATCATAAACTCTGGCTGGAGGATTCCATGAGGGGCACAGCCCAAGACAGTGTCCAAAATATGCACCCTTGCCTTTCATTTGTCTAAAGTCAGGGTGACCTGGACACCCTTCCTGTGAACAAGGAGTGATCAAATAGGCCTGCCATTAATACTGCTCTGCTTCTCTAATTTGAGGCCTACTGACTCTCAGGTATAGATTCTTTATGTGATTTGGAATCATGAGAGAACCCAGGTACTTCTGCAGGACTTTGAATAACTCATTTGACCCAAAGGATCCCTATTCTTACTGGATGGAGATCAGGAACCTAACAGAGGAAGACAAGAGACTTCATCCACAATGAATGATCTTTTTGCCATTTTGGTTTTGGATGCACACATGGCATCTTCTTTAGATCTATCAGGAGCTGAGAATCTTGGCCACAGCCTCCAACATGGCCTAGTGTCTGATTAAGACACATCCCTTTCCAAAGCAATTAAGCAAAGAGCCACAGGTGATGCCCATTCATTTCCATTTGAAAACTGTTTCTTCATTCTTCAGAAAGGGGTGACCTTTAGGCAAAGACCTTCCTGACATTCAAGGCAAAAGAACGATAATTAAGCAAATGGACCAAAGTAGGATTTCTCCACTTAGACTTTACTGGTAACACTGATATCTGAGTTTTCTGAGATGTTCCCATTCCCTTCAGCTATTAAGAACATGGCCATGTCACAGAGCTTGGAGGTGGTACATGTCTTGGACGCAAAACCATGAGCCTGTTCTGGAGAGTGGCCAGAATTCAGGAAGAAAACAGGAACTTAGGAAGTTAGTAGGTGTTTCCCATCCATATGGCAAGCCACAGTCCATTCATAAATCGGGAAGGATGAATGCTGGGAAGCTCTCTACTACAGGATACCTCCATTGATGCATTCTCTTTTCTAATTTCTGAAACCACGGACACAGTGGATACACAGACATAGAAACACTCACATTGTCAAAAATCTTATTAGAAACAGTCGACTCCAAACCAAACCAACCACCTTTTCTACCTATTCTTCGAACATGAGAAAAAACCACAAACTCACACCCACACCCACAAAAGCACCTCTTTCCCAAAAGTAGGTCTGTGACTATCCGGAGTGTCCTCTGATTGGTGGGCCATACTATGTTCCCCTCAAAATGGACTGTCCTATCTCAGATCTTGTCTCCTTGGCCAACTCTGTGAAGCAGTGAGGAGCCAGTGTTTAGCCACTACCTGCTCTCTCAGAAAAGGCCCCTCTTCAGAGCTTCCCTGGCATTTGGCAATCCTCACCTCAGTATGTACCAAGAAGGTCTTTCTCTTTACTTGGGAAATCCAAACAATTGAGCCCACTGGGACTGGGACTGGGACTGGCTTCAGTGACTGGCTTCTTGCATCCCAATTTCAGAGAGTTCCATCACCAAGGAAGTTAGGTAGGTCACTTCACTTTCTTTTGGTTACATTAAATCATAATAGTGATCATTGGGGATGTCACATTTTATGTCTGGTAGTGTGGTATATTGATTTCTGATTACCATAAGTTTAACTTGTCCAATTTGAGCTTGGAGAAAGGAAACTACACGGTTGAGCAAACAGGGTCCTACAGTTAGCAATAATGTGAGGATTATTAATGGATCGGCCAGGGCTGATAAAAGCGTAGTTAACCAGGGGGACTCTGTGAACCAAGACTCAAACCACCCTTTTTGGGCCTCTCTCTCTTGTTGATGCTCTTCAATGTGTCTTCTTAATTTAATCATAGATTCTTTTACAACTCCAGTATGGTAGGCATAATAACAACATTCTTCCCTCAATGCAGGACAAAGGCCCCTTCTCTCATGAAGAGGAGGTCGAACCCTCGCCTGTTCTGTAAAACAACTTCAGAGAGAGAGGTTAAAGATTCTTGTAAAGCTGTGATGGTGGTTTTTTAATATCTTTAAGTTTTGGTCTATTGCTGCTTCTAATTGGGTCATTTGTTGTGTCCCATGGATTAGGGCAGTGGTTCCTGTGCCCACCTCTGCAGCAACTACTATTCCTCATAGGATGGCTAAAGTGAAGGATACAGGTTGCCAGTGGAACCAGGTTGTATGGCCCCCTATTTGAAATTTAAATGATCCTGCCTCATGATAGAGCACTCGGGGAAACATCTGCACCATTACATAATTAATCACATCTGTTGATAATTTTATGAATAAACAATGTTTAAGTATATAGAATTATACTGTTGTAGGTATGGACAAGGCAAGGCACCTAAGATAGCACCGAAGACAGGGAAACAGTCCTATTTGGTTGCAACCGGATATAGAGGGCTTTGCTTCTGTTGTAATCAATTAATCCCCTGAATCCCAAGTTTAGGTAGTTTCAGAATTTTGTACCCAACATGTAAGGGAAAAGACTCAGAAATTCACAGTCTGCAGAAGTTCACAAAAAGCAGTTTTGGGTTCTGTTTTTTTTTCCTCTTCTCTGGGAAAGATAACTTTTTAAGGACACCTGGGAGGGGGAGAGCTTTTTTCTTCTCTTTTATTTTCTCCCTGCCAGCTGCTACCATGGAGCCCAGTTGGTAACTTCTTTATCTTGGAAATGTAGCCATCTCTGGAAGACTCAGCTCAAGGGCAGAGGCCTTGTTCACATATTTTGTGAAAAACTAGTGAGGGGGTGTCTAGCTTAGAAGTGCTGATTTTTCCAGCCAGTGGCCAAGTATAACAGAGCAACACGAAAAGAGGAAGTTTATCTACACTGAACTCTTTTATAGGGACTTTGTTGCTGAAAGTCCTAAAGTCGGCCACGATGAAGACTTCTGGAGAAGGCCATTTAAGATTTTTCTGTGGGCCTGGTACAGAGGGGAAGATGGGGAAGGCGGGGGGTGAGAGCAGTTCTGTGGTTCTGAGAATGAGGAAAAAGAGATATAAAAGAATAATGGAAAAAGGGGTTGGGATTTTCCTGGCAACAAAACTTGAGCAGTAGAACAGGTAGAGCAGATGGAAAGACGGGAGTGAGTATCCCAAAAAGCCTGTGAGGGACTTTAAATTCTTAGTAACCTGTTTTTAGTGATGACAAAGCAACTTTAAAGGCCATTTTCATTACATCTTGGAGAGGCATCTGAGGGCACTTCTCAGCTGGTTTGAGCTTTGGGTTAGCTGGTAAGAGGACCTGGTGGGACCCGGTGTGGGTACTGACAGAAGAGAGGAGTGAGTGGGTAGAAGGGTACCTCAGTACCTGCTACCTCAGTAAGGGGGCAATGGTCTGAGAACCAGCGGAGGTTTGGGTTTTTGATCTAGTAATTGGAGAGGAGAAATCAGGTTGTTGATGTGAGAGTGACAGCAGAGAGTCTGGAGCAGAAGGATCTATTGGAGAAACATAGTTCATGATGTGAGCAAAGGAGGGAAAAGGCCTACACATAGGGGAATTTTCTTCCATCCTTTTGAGCACTTCCGAAGTTGAAAACGCCACGCAGAATTTGAGGATCTAGAGACCCCTCTGGGGGCCATCGGTTTTGGTTGTCTAATTGGTAATATGGCCAATGCTGTGAACTGAATTTGATGAGGAGTTTGGGTTCCACCAGGCAACCCCGGTATGCTCACATCCCCATGACTTATGGAAGAAGATGGCTTTTCCCCCACACAGCCGTGATTTTTTGTGGCTTTGGAGTCCACCGGGCAAACATAGTAATCTAGGCTAGCCAACCTGCATCAGGCTTGTGTGTCCCTACATCCATAATGTTTGTTTCCATTATCTATGGTATGGAAGAAATTTAATGGAATTTTAGTGGGATCCTCTTCATCAGAGATATCCCAATTGGAAAGACATATACCCAGCTGACAAATATCTGGGTGGAGTGATGGCCACCAGGTCCCTAAGGGGGCTGTATGCAAGACAGACCATACTTCTAGTCTAATAGGATTTGTGATCAGCCATCGCTGCTGAATGGGCTGATGATGGTTAGGACTAGTGGTGGCCAAGGGGAGAGTCTATAGCCTTATCCACATGGCGAATATGCAATTTGAAAGGGTTACCAGTCTTTTCCACTTTCAAGCCAGAGTCTGGACAGGGCGCAGGCTTGAGATGAGAATTAGGATCCAGGAAGTGATTCCGTCTACCTTTACCACTGTAGGTTTTATAAGTAGCACCTGGTTTGGTCCTGTCCAGCGGGGTTCCAGGGATGACACCTGATGTCATCTTATGTAGACGAAGTCTCTTATTTGATATTGATGTGGAGTCTCCTCTTCACCAGGTTGGTAGGCAGTGGCCAGCTGTTTTGACAGGTATCGCTGAGTTCTTTCAAGAGCTTTAAGTTTGTCAAGCAAGGGGGTGTGGAAGGGATCGGTAGGTCTTAGAGTTGGGGTTAGGTCCTTACTGGAGGAGGGCCCCATAGAGAATTTCATAGGAGATGAGGTTACACAAAGAAACAGAGGGAGTATTTCTTGCATGAAACAGTGCATAAGGCAGGAACATAGTCCAATCTTTGATGTCCTCTCTAAGCTTAATTTTGTTAAGGTCTCTTTAATGGTTATATTAATTTTTTTTAACCTGTCCTGAGCTCTGGAGTCTATAAGCACAATGTAACTTCCAATTTATCCCCAGGGTCCTGGCTAACCCCTTACTTACCTGGGCCATGAACGCCGGTCCATTATCAGACCCTATTACCTTAGGTAGGCCGTATCATGGAAAAATATCTTTCAGGATTTTTTACCACCATTTGTGCCTTTTTTTTTTGAGGGGAAGGCTTCAATCCATCCTGAAAATATATCTACAAACACTAGAAGATATTGAAGTCCATACCTTGCTTGCTTAATTTCAGTAAAGTCCACTTCCCAGAATTGTCCTGGTCTGGTTGTTCATAGGTGCTTTCCTGCAGGAAGCTTGGAAAGGTAAGCATTAACCTATTGACAGAACGGACAGGGTTTTGTTACCCGTTCAGTTATGTCCTTTCGCTATGAGTCGGTTAGTGAAAAACTCTGTTCTTGATCCTTCAGGAATGCCTGCAGTTTCTTTAAACCAAGGTGTGTGAATTGATGTACATTTTTAACATAGTGTAGGGCTTTCTGAAATTGCAGGCTTGGCTCAGTGAAGTTGAGGAGTTCAGTGCCAGTGTCGTTAGATGTTAACAAAAGCTTGCTGGTGCTCAGGGGTCCATTGGAATTGGGCATCACCCTTTAACAGCGGGTATAATGGAGAAGTTAAGGACGCAAACACAGGAATCCATTACCTGCAAAACCCAGTAGTCCCAAGAAACTCTCTGTGTTGTCTGCTGCTGGGGGGGGGGGGGTTATCTGCACAACCGTTTGTTTTCTGGGCTCAGTGAGCCATCGTTTACCACCCCTAAGGGAATAGCCCAGGAAGACTACTTCTTGCTGGCAAATTTGGGGTTTTTTGGAAGAAGCTCTGTACCCGAGTTGAGCAAGCTTATATAATAGTGCTTGGTTCCCAGACTCACAGTTTTCCTTTGTCTTGGCTGCAGTAGCAGGTCATCCACGTATTGAAGCTGGGTGACTTCGGGGTGCATAGTTCTGAAGTTGTTGACATCTCTGCGGAGGGCTTCATCAAAGAGAGTGGGGGAGTTTTTGAACCACTGTGTGAGTCTAGTCCATGTTAGTTTACCATACGTTCTGGTTTCTGGGTCTACCCACTCAAAAGCAAACAGCAACTGACTGTCTTTATGCAGAGGCATGCAATAGATAGCATCTTCATGTCCATACCATTTCTACTCAGGGTTCAGAGTGATAAGCAGATTGTACTAATTATTTACCGTGGGGTGAATGTCCTGCACTCTGTTGTTGATCTCTCTTAGGTCTTGAACGGGGGATAGTCCCTAGTTCCTGGATTTTTTACTGGTAGCAGTGGAGTGTTCCAGGCCGATTGACAGGGCCTAGGACCCTAAGACCAGATATTTCTGAATATGGGGCCTTATCCCATCTTTAGCTTTTTTGCTCAGAGGATGTTGTTTGACATTGATTGGGGAGGCTGAGGTTTTTAACTCCACTGTTCTTGGAGGTTGTTTCATGGCTAGGCCTAACCCAACAAATTTTCCCAGGCATCTGGGTAATCTGTTATCCATTTCTTTGGTAGCTTGCCTGTTTGATCAGTCTTGGGGTGTGTGAAAAGTGGATGTTCATCTTCAACTGACATTTATAAAGCCATGACTATAGGAGTTTTTAATGAAGGACTTAGAAATTTCATTTTGGGGCCTTCGGGGTTTAAAGTTGTTTTGGCCCGGAGCTTACTGAGCAGATCTCTGCCCATCAATGGGGCCAGGCATTCTGGGATTACTAGGAAGGAATGTTGGATTTTTTCTTTCCCCATGTCCATGGTCCTCTTAGTTGTCTAAGTCTGATATTTACTGCTGTTAGCCCTTTGAACTAGAGACCTTTTATATGATAGAGGGCCCTGTGGGGCCTTAAGGGCTGAGTATACTGCTGCTGTATCCACTTCAAAGTTTATGGGGTCCCCTTCACTTCAAAAGTTACCCTGAGCTTGGGGAAGGGATCTGAGCCCCGACATTCTTAGTCAACCTCTAGAGTCAGAAAGGCTGTCTGGCGTGGCTGTCTCTTTCTAGGGCACTCTTTGGCTCAGTGTCCTTTTTCTTTAAAGTAGGCACATTGATCTGAGGCCAAGGGTGGCCTCTGGCGGGGACCCAGGTATCGCTTCTTGTCTCCCTGTTTCTTAATTTCTGGCCTATTAATTGTTGTGACCAGGACCTTAGTTAATACCTTAATCTGTCTTTTTCATCTCTCATCCTCCCTTTGCTCCCTTTCGTTCTTTCTGTTTCTCTCTTATAGGATACTTTCTCGGCTACTCTGACTAAATCTCTCAAAGTCATATCTTGTAATCCATCTATGTATTTTAACTTTCTTTTAATATCCAGATCAGCTTGCCCAATGAAGGCCATCATGACATATGATATTTGATCCTCTGCCTGAAGATCAAAAGGAGTATATCTCCTATATGCCTCCATAATTCTCTCCAAAAACATAGAGGGATATTCATCAGGCCCTTGAATAATCTCTCTTACCTTGGCCAAATTATTTGGTTGCCTAGCAGCCGGTTGGAAACCCACTATTAGGGACCGGCAATAAGTGGACAGATGCTCCCTACCTTCAAAGGTGTCAGGATCCCAGTTGGGTCAGTTCAAGGGGAAGCCAGCTTTGATTATGTTGGGAAGTTGTGTTGGTCACCCATCTGGTCCGAGGATATTTTTTTTCTAGCTTCCAGGAAGTTTCTCTCTCGTTCCTCTGTCATGAAGAGAATCCCTAGGATTTGTTGGCAGTCATCCCAAGTAGGCAGGTGTGAAAACACCAGGGAGTTCTTTGAGTTCTTTTAGCCAGGCCAGCTTCCTCCAGGGAAGGAGGGGCTGTGTGTGTGACAAGGGGAGTCATCTGGTGGGCGCTGGGCTGGCCTAGCTTCCTCCAATGGCGGAGAGGCTGAGTCAGCAGCAGGGGAATCACTTACAGGTTGTTGGGGGTTGGTGGACAAGGGCAGCAGATAAGAAGGGGAGGAGAGTCCAGTAGAGTCTTGAGACTCAGGGAGAACAGAGGGTGGAGGAGGGGGAGCAGAGGGTTTGAGAGATAGAATCATGGTGGTAGGAGTAGGAGCGGGGGCAGAGACAAGGAAAAGCTTCACCCATGGAGGAGGAGATTTGCAGAGGTCCTGCAAAGTTAATATATATGGCTGTTGATCTGGATGTCCATGTGGCCCCGGTTGAAAGACAAAATTTCTGACTTTTCAAATTAGTGGGAAGTAGATGTTTCTAGGGGCTATCCAACTCCAAAGGTGGGTCATTCTGAGGCACAGATGGTCTTCCAGGTCCAGCGATTTACTGAAAAAGAAAGATTCTGGGCCCTTAAGCGGACTTTGTTCCAGTGATCAAGGGTCAGGAAGAGAGGTGTTGAAGTTCTCTGTCCCAAAATGAGAGATACACAAACAGTGAAAGCAACGACACACTACACTGACAAGACAAGACAATAAAGACAGGCAATGGACGTCCAATACTGAGGCCAGGACTGAGTAGCCAGCAAAACCTGATGGGCTGGCAATACCGAATCTGAAGCAAAATATCACTGAGTCAAGGAGACTATTGTTCCTCGATTTCCTGACTCCTCTGGGGCATCCCCCAGGGACGTGGCCTGTGGCTCTGTGACATGTATGTCTGCCTCTGTCAGAGAGAGCTCACGCTCATCACTGATAGCCATTTTGCCAAGCCCTAACCTGAAACTAAAAAAAAATAGAGTTCCCTTACTTACCCTGAAAGGAGCCCCTTGGGGATCTTTCATCCGCCGCTGCCGGATCTTGCTGGTTCCTCCAGATGTAAAGGTCGGGCAAGCATCGGAGGAAGAGTCCACCAAGAGAATGTCTCATGCAACAGTAAATGGTTTATTATGGGTCCAGCATTCTGGGGCTCAGAGCTCACTTGAATAGAGCAGAGAGCAATGAGAACAGCTTAAGCAGAGCTTATATGCTTTCCTTGGAGAGGGCAGGGAGGGAAGTTTATTGAAGGGTCAGGGCAAGTGGGTGGTTTGCGTGCAAACGGGTGAGGGTATACATTTGCAGTTTGGCAGTTGGGGACAGCACATTCTGGAAACAAGATTAGCAAACAGTCCTCAAGACTTCAACAGTGTTTTGTTAAGCATACAGAAAAACAGTAAGTAACAAGTACCTATTTTATTAACCTTTCACCAAAGCCTAAATGGAAAGTGAGCATGGATTACTAAACACATCCATGTCCAGGTTGCCTCATGCTCTCAAATCAATCCTATTGGTGACTACATATTTGTTTCTTCTTAAGATAATATATTCAACCTCAACCCTGTTGAAAATAACTAATCCTATCACTCACTTTATATTTTGCCTGATTTCCTAATGTCTCTATTGATATCTGCTTTCCTACATATTTTCCCGAGTTCATCATTGTGACTGACTCTTCACATGTGCTGACATTTACATTCACTCTCTATCTGAAACCCTATTGCTAAAGAACTTTTGGTCCAAATCCTATATCACTCTTTTTTCTAACATACCGACTATCTTCCAAATCCTAAATCAATCATCCAAGGTACAAGGTCCTATGCCATTGTATATTGATTTATCTGAGACATCTGTGCAGAACATAATTCAAAGCTAAGTATCCCAATCAACAGCCCAATGCCCTTCCTGGATTCAAATCTTATCTAGATTTCTGTTTTCAAACTTATATTTCACCAATATATTCTTGTAAATATCGCAAGTTCCCAATACCATTATTCATTAAGCAGAATGATTCCTAACTCAAATCAAACATGTTATTAAGCCTAACCATACATTGTTCTCTCAAACTAACTTTACAGAAGAGCTGAGACAGAGTTTGTCTTACAATACAGTAATGTAGGGGATCTTCCACCCGCTGAGAACATCAAAGGACCATGCAGAAATTATACCCTGAAGAAGTTGCAGGCCGCTATGAAGGACCTAAGAGAGGAAAAGTCATATTCCATGGCAAACAACCGGGTCAGTATGAAGGGATGTGTCTGAATCAGCCTCTCCTTTCTTAATGTAGAGAACTGATCAAACCATGCCTGTGTAGAGAGCTGTTTCCAGGTGCCTATGGTTGATATACCATTCTAACTTGTGAAAGTGTCAAAGGAAGTAGGGGCAGCCTCCATTTCATGGGACCTTTCGAAGCAACTGTTAGGACAAAGTGGTGGCCAAGGTAGTGACCTCATTCAGTTCCTGAAGGAAGTGACCTCACCTCTCTTCCTTGGTGATCAAAAACTCTGAAATTGTGATGCAGGAAGCCAGGCACCCAGAGCCAGTCCCAGTCCCAGTCCCAGTGGTCTCACTTGTTTGGATTTACCAAGGACAGAGTCAGTCTTCCTTGGTACCGACTGATATGAGGATTGTCAAATGGCAGAAGAGCTCTGAAGAGGGGCCTTTCCTGAGAAAGCAGGTATTGGTTCACCGCTGGCTCCTGACAACTTCACAGAGTTGGCCAAGGAGACCAGATCTGAGAAAGGACAGGCCATTTCAGGGGAACATAGTATGGCCCACCAGTTAGAGGACACTCCGGATAGTCACAGACCTACTTGGGTTAAGGAGGTGCCTTTGTGGTTGTGGAGTGAGTTTGTGCTTTTCTCTCATGTTCTGAGAATAGGTAGGAAAGGCTGTTTGTTTGGGTTGGAGTGGACTGTTTCTAGTAAGTCGTTTGACAAGGCTAGTGTTTCTATGTCTGAGTATCCCACTGTGTCCGTTGTTGTAGACATTATAAAAGAGAAGGCATCAAAGGATGTGTCCTGTCTAGTAGAAAACTTCCCAGCATTCTTCCTGCCTAATTGAAGAATGGACTGTGGTTTGCCTTATGGATGGGCAACACCTACTAAATTCCTAAGTTCCTGTTTTCTTCCTGAATTCTGGCCACTCTCCAGAATAGGCTCATGGTTTTGTTTCAAAGATATGTACCACCTCCAAGCTCTGAGACATGTCCATATACTTGATAGCTGTAGAGAATGGGAACATCTTAGAAAACTCAGATATCAGTGTGACCAGTAAATTCTCAGTGGAGAAACCCTGCTTTGGTTCATTTGCTTACCTATGGTTCTGTTGTCCTGAATATCAGGAAGGTCTTTGCCTCAGGCTACCCCTTTGTGAAGCCTGAAGAAAACAATTTTCAAATGGAAATGAATGGGCATCACCTGTGGTTCTTTGCTTAATTGCTTGTAAAAGGATGTGTCTAAATCAGCCTCTTGGCCCTGTATGAGGTTGTGGCTTAGATTCTCAGCACATGATGGATCTAAAGATAGATTCCATGTGTGCAATCAAAACCAAAATGGCCAAAAATCTGTCATTGTTGATGAGTCTCTTGCCTTCCTCTGTTAGGATTCTGACCTCTATCAAGTGAGAATAGGGATCCTTTAGGTCAAATGAGTTCTTTGAAGAACTGCAGAGGTGCTTGTGTTTTCTTGTGACTCCAAATCACTTAAAGAATCTATCCCTGAGAGTCAGTAGGCCTCAAATTGGAGAAGCAGAGCAGTATGCATGGCAGGCCTATTGGATCACTCCAGGTTCACAGGAAGGGTGACCATGCCACCCTGACTTTAGGCAAATGAGGGGCAAGGAAGATTATTTTGGACACTCTCTTGGGATGCGTCCCACATGAAAAACTCCAGCCAGAGGTAATGATGAGTGTCTATATGGAAGAAGGTAAGAACCATGAGGGAGTGTTTTGGTTTTAATTGTAGTCATTCGTGTGGCAGTTGGAAGAGATGACTGGATCCACCTGGGCTTGAACTCTGGTGTCATTCCCCTTAAACACTGAGTTCTGGATCAATCATCAAAGAAGTATTGCCATGAATTGTGTTGGGAATTTAGGACGCCACACATGAGAGTCTCCGTTGGAAACTGAGATCTAGTCCTAGGGTGGCTTTCCACAGAGCAGAGGGAATCTCAGCCAGGATATCACATTATTTTATTCTGAAAGACTTGGAAGCCATATTTGCTAGTCAAAACACACATGTACCTCAATTGCAGACCTCGATGGGCCTGGATTCATGTGACCTTTAGGTCACTCTTTGGGAAGCCTTGCGTGTGAGAGTTCTCAAAAGCTTTCATTGAAATGAGCTTCCTCACCATTGAATGATTCCTGAATGATTTGAAAGCCATAGTGCTTCCAACTTCATAATTGAAAATTGGCTAGATAAATACCATGAAATTTTTGAAATTCCAATGACCAGGTGGCAATGAAGAACCTTTGGATGTCCTGTTTCTGATCACGAGTGTACCAGACAGTGCCTTGATTGACTGGTTTTGATGAAAATGGTGTAAAACAGAGATCTCAGTAATTTGGATCCTGCTGAGTAGTGGGCCTAGAGCAGTGGTGAGCAAATGTGTAATAAAACATCTGAGGTGGGGCCATGTGGATCTGCCATTGGCTTCCAAATGCCTTGTGACTGACATGGTGCAGCCAGCAGACCCTTATATGTAAAGGCCACTTGTTATATGGAGAGGTTTCAGGGCAATGTTCAGAATCAGGTTGCTATTGTCAAGGGAGCATCCTATGTGGTATACAAGCCCTGTTGGTGCATTCTCCTGCAGACCCTGATCCACCACACATGACAGAACTCGCTGCAGCACTGTGTCCTAGTTGAACTCCTTGTATTTTGTGAAGCAAATACCAAACTCTGAGTGCAGCAGGAAGAAACATTATGAAAAGTGGAGGATGATGAAATGGCTTCGCAGTCCACATGGGGAGACACTTAGCCCCCAGTGGCCACAGATTACCTACAAAGAGAGAATTCAGCACTGCTGCTTCATGTTTATTGGAAAATAATAAACCATTTCCAACAGATCACAGAGATGAAGACCCAGCTTTGATGGTCTCACTAGAAAGGAAGCTAAAGCTCCTGACAACAACGTATATTTCAAGTGCCCAACCTAGAGGCAGTTTCTCCAGACGTCTTTAGGCAGGCAAATCTCCATGTTTGTAGAGTTTTTACACTGTCCCTTACTTTTGGAAACTCCTCTACAATCTCCAAGGTTGTCAACCTTAAGCATTTTCAATTTCAGATATGTATTCAAAAATTTTCTAACTCTTCTCCTCTAATTGTGTCTTACTTGGGGTGAAGGTAACGTGAAGGCATTGTCTGAATGAGAGTGGGAAAATTTTTTTGTAGTACACATTTGCATACACGTTGATCCATTTTCCATTCGAAATACTGAATCCCTGACACTAACTCATACCCTACTAGACTCTGACTACTAATCCTAATATGATGGAGAAAAATACCCAAAAAGAATGAAAATACAAGCAGTTCAGAGGAAGCATGGTGTATAGTTGGACTTCCCTCTTGCATGATAAAGGGTCGGTTTTATAAATCTACACAATTTTTAATTGAAATAGTCCTCCATGTGTTTTTTCTAAAGAGAGAGTGAGAGAGGAGAGAGAGAATTCTATAATATTTATTTTTTTAGTTATCGGCGGACACAACATCTTTGTTTGCACGTGGTGCTGAGAATCGAACCCATGCCGCAAGCATGCCAGGCGAGCGCGCTACCACTTGAGGGACATCCCCAGCTCTCTCCATGCGTTTTTAAAGTAAACAAATATGTGAATTCCTGTCTCCCTTTCTCTGTAGCCTACTTAGCACATGTACTTTTTATATGCACATATAGATTCCTACTTGGTATCACACGTATATTTTTATGAGTTGGCTGAATTGGCAGAAAAAAATTGTAAGAAGAGATCAGTCCTTCTAAACGCTTTTGGAACTGAAAATTCAAACTATGGGTGAGCTTCCTATTAGAACAATATTATACATAAACCCATGTTTAGTAAAATAAATATTTTTGCATCTGTGGATGATATATATTACATGATGAATTACGATTGGCATATATATATTGATACTTTTTAATGAATTTTTGTGTTTTTTTGTATATATATATATATATTCTACAGATTTTATAAAATATGAAATATATGTGTCTTATATACACTCCGTAAATTCATTCATGTTCATGTATGTGGATTTATAATCAACTTTTCACAAGATTATTCTCAGAAATAATCATCTACCTGAAATACATATTTGTTTCCCAGTGCTGAATACTAATTCAAACAATGGTGCTTACAAATCCAAATATTTCTACAGTAACTGACCCAGTTTAACATCAATGCAAGTAGATTCCTAGGGGACATGATGTCTATTTTGACGTTCATTTTAATTCAACACTGGTACATTCCTATTTCTTCAGTTTTTGCACATCATAGGATATATATTTCATTCACAAGTTCACAAATTTATAGGAATTTGTTTCACTTTTAATCACTTCCTGCTTCAGAACACATGTATTCCTCCATGTTACTTGACTGGTCTTTTCATGAGACTTCTTTCCAAACACATTATTTTCGATTTCCATAATCAATTTTGAAACTAAACCCACACACTCTTCAAGATAAACCATAACATTAATATTACCATTAGATGTATAAGTGGTTGGAATGAATGTGTGTATATCAATATAAGATTTCCTGTACATTTTCACATTTCAATTCAATCCATTATTAAAGTTGGAACCAGGTATGTTATTTATTCACAGTATGGTCTATTAATGCATTATCTCTATATTCATAGACACAGTGTACACCTCTTTGTTCCCCAAATACTAATTTATACCTCTTCAAAACATTGCTCCCAGAAATGGTAGAAGAAATATTCATGTCACCTTATCTATCTATATATCTATATCTATATCTATATCTATATCTATATCTATATCTATATCTATCTGTATCTATATATATATATATATATATATATATATATATATATATATATATATATATATATATATTTCTTTTTTATCACAGTAATATTCTGGACACAAAAAACAAAGGTCACACTCATGATTGTATCAAAGCCTAAATGGAAAGTGAGCATGGATTACTAAAAACAACCATGTCCAGGTTGCCTAATGCTCTCAAATGTAAATCCTATTGGTGACTACATATTTTTTTCTTTCTAAGATTATATATTCAACTTCGAGCCTGTTGAAAATGTCTAATCCTATCACACAGTTTATACTTTGCCTGATTTCCTTATATCTCTATTGATATCTGCTTTCTTACATATATTCCCCAGTTCATCATTGTGTCTGACACTTCACATATGCTGACATTTACATTCAATGTCTACCCGAGACCCTATTGCTAAAAAAATTTTGGTCTAAATCCTATACTCACTCCTATTTCTAAAGCTACTGACTATCTTCCTAATCCTACTGACTATTGCTTTTTGACTCGATGTTCTCTTCGACAATTAATCATCCAAGGTATAAGGTCCTAAACCATTGTATTTCAATTTATCGGAGACATATATATGCAGAACATAATTCAAACCTAAGAATCCCAATCAAGGACCCAATGCCCTTCTGACTTCGAATCTTACCTAGATTTCTGTTTTCATATTTACATTTCACCTATATATTCTTGTAAATATCACAGGTTCCCAATACCATTATTCATGCGGCAGAGAGATTCCTAACCCAAATCAAACATGTTATTAACCCTAAACATACACTGTTCCCTCAATCTAACTTTACAAAAGAGGAGGGACAGAGTTGGTCTTACAATACAGGAATGTAGGGGATCTTCCACCTTCTGAGAACATCAAAGGTCCATGCAGAAATGATCCCTGGAGAACATGTAGGCAGCTATGAAGGACCTGAGAGAGGAAAAGTCATCTTTTATAGTAAACAACCTGGAACCTGGTCAGGATGAATGGATGTGTCTGAATCGACCTCTATCTTCTAAATGTAGAGAAGATGGACCAAATCAGGCCTGTGTGGAGAGCTCTTCCCAGGTGCTTATGGTTGATATACCATTCTAACTTGTGAAAGTGTGACAGAAAGTAGGGACAGACTCCATCTCATGGGACCCTTAGAAGTAACTGTTAGGACAAAGAGGTTGCCAAGGCAGTGACCTCATTCAGTTCCTGAAGGAAGTGACCTCACTTCACTTCCTTGGTGATGGAACTCTCTGAACTTGGGATCCAGGAAGAGAGGCACCCAGAGCCAGTCACAGTCCCAATCCCTGTGGTCTCACTTGTTTCAATTTACCAAGGACAGAGTCAATCTTTCTTAGTACCAACAGATGTGAGGATGGCCAAATGCCAGGAAAGCTCTGAAGAAAGGCCTTTCCTGAGAAAGCAGGTATTGGTTCACCGCTGGCTCCTGACAACTGCACAGAGTTGGCCAAGGAGACCAGATTTGAGATACAACAGGCCATTTTGGAGGAATATAGTATGGCCCACTATTCAGAGGACACTCCACAAAGGAGGTGCCTTTGTGGGTGTAGGTGTGTGTATGGCTTTTTCTCATGTTCTGAGAAGATGTAAGAAAGGCTGTTTGTTTGAATTGGCGTGGACTGTTTCTAGTAAGTACTTTGACAAGGTGAGTGCTTCTATGTCTGTCTATCCCACTCTGTCCGTGGTTGTAGACATTAGAAAAGAAAATGCATCAATGGATGTGTCCTGTCTAGGAGAAAGCTTCGCAACATTCATCCTGCCCGATTTATTAATGGACTGCAGCTTTCCTTATTGAAGGGCAACACCTGCTATCTTCCAAAGTTTCTGTTTACATCCTGAATTCTGGACACTCTCCATAATTGCCTCATTGTTTTGTGTCCAAGATATGTACTACCTCCAAGCTATGTGAAATGGCTATGTACTGGATAGCTGAAGGGAAAGGCGAGCATCTCATAAAACTCAGATACCAGTGTGACCAGGAAAGTCTCAGTGGAGAAACCCTGCTTTTTGCCTTTTGTTTACCTATTGTTCTGTTGCCCTGAATTTCAGGAAGGTTTTTGCCTCAGACCACTCCTTTGTGAATATCAATTCAATCCATTATTTAAAGTGGAAACAGCTATACTATTTATTTACAGTATGGTCTATTCATGCATTACCTGAATATTCATAGACACAGGGTACAGCTTTTTGTACAACCAATACTTATGTATATGTCTTCAAAATATTACTCGCAGAAATGGTGAAAGAAATACTCATGTCACCTAATCTACATATACATTTTATCACAGTAATATTCTGGACACAAAATGCAAAGTTCACACTTATTATTGTACTAAAGCCTAAATGGAAAGTGAACATGGATTACTTCCATGTTCAGGTTGCCTAATGCTCTCAAATATCAATCCTATTGGTGAATATATATTTGTTTCTTCCTAAGATTATATATTCAAAATCAACCCTGTTGAAAATATCTAATCATATCACTCACTTTATACTTTGCCTGATTTTGTAATATCTCTTTTTTTTAATGTTAGGATGAGCCAATTTAGTACTTTTTTTAATTTTTATTTTTTTCAATTTTCATACATTTGATTCAAGTGAGTTATGCATTTCCATTTTTACCCCAAATACAGATTGCAGAATCACATCAGTTACACATTCACACTGTTTACATAATGCCATATTAGTGACTGTTGTATTCTGCTGACTTTCCTATCCCCTACTATCCCCCGTCCCCTCCCCTTTCATCTTCCCTCTCTACCTCATCTGTTGTTGTTCCGTTCTCTCCCTCCCCCCCTTTCCCCTCACAACCTCGTATATGTGATTTCATATAACGATGAGGGTTTTCTTCCGTTTCCATGCAATTTCCCTTCTCTCTCCCTTTCCCTCCCATCACTTGTCTCAGTTTAATGTTAATATTTTCCTCATGCTCTTTCCCTGTGTTCAGTTCTTAGTTGCTCTCCTTAAATCAAAGAAGACATTTGGCATTTGTTTTTTAAGGATTGGCTAGCTTCACTTAGCATAATCTGCTCTAATGCCATCCATTTCCCTGCAAATTCCATGATTTTGTCATTTTTTAGTGTTGCATAATACTCCATTGTGTATAGATGCCACATTTTTTTTATCCATTCATCTATTGAAGGGCATCTAAGTTGGTTCCACAGTCTGGCTATTGTGAATTGTGCTTCTATGATCATTGATGTGGCAGTATCCCTATAGCATGCTCTTTTATGGTCCTCAGGGAACAGTCTGAGGAGGGCGATAGCTGGGTCAAATGGTGGTTCCATTCCCAGCTTTCCCAGGAATCTCCATACTGCTTTCCATAATGGCCGCACCATTTTGCAGTCCCACCAGCAATGTACAAGTGTACCCTTTTCCCCACATCCTCGCCAGCACTTATTATTGTTTGACATCCTAATGGCTGCCAATCTTACTGGAGTGAGATGGTATCTTAGGGTGGTTTTGATTTGCATTTCTCTGACTGCTAGAGAAGGTGAGAATTTTTTCATGTGCTTATTAATTGATTGTATGTCTTCTTCTGAGAAGTGTCTGTTCAGGTCCTTGGCCCACTTGTTGATTTTGTAATATCTCTATTGATATCTGCTTTCCTACATATTTTCCCCTGTTCATCATTGTGACTGACCCTTCAAGTGTGCTGATATTTACTTTCACACTTTAACCCAAACCCTATTGCTAAAAAACTTTTGTTCCAAATCCTATACTTACTCTTCTTTGTTAACCTACCGAATATCTATCTAATCCTACTGACTATCCCTTTTTGACTGGATGTTCTCTTCGAATTTTAGTCATCCAAGGTACAAGGTCCTATGCCATTGTATATCGATTTATCTGAGATATCTGTGCACAACGTAAATCAAAGCTAAGTATCCCAATGAAGGTCCCATTGCCCCTCTGGGCTTCAAAATTACCTAGACTTCCTTTTTTATTTATATATTTCACCTCTATATTTTTAAAAATATCACAGGTTCCCAATACCATTATTCATCCAGCAGAATGATTTGTAACCCAAATCAAACATTTTATTAACCCTAACAATACACTGTTCCCTCAATGTAAATTTAATGAAGGACAGAGACAGAGTTGGTCTTACAATACAGGAATGTAGGGGATCTTTCACTTGTTGAGAACCACAAGTTCAATGCATAAATGATCCCTGGAGAATATGTAGTCAGCTATGGAGGACCTGAGAAAGCAAAAGTAATCTTCCATGGCAAAATACCTGGTCAGGATGACGGGATGTGTCTGAATCAGAACCTCTCTTCTCAATGTAGAGGAGATGGACCAAACCAGGCCTGTGTGGAGAGCTATTACCGGGTTCCTATGGTTGATATACCATTCAAACTTGTGAATGTTTCACAGGAAGTAGGGGAAGCCTCCATCTAATGAGACACTTGGAAGCAACTGTTAGGATAAAGTGGTTGCCAAGGCAGTGACCTCATTCAGTTCCTGAAGGAAGTGACCTCACCTTACTCCCTTGGTGATGGAACTTTGTGAACTTGGGATCATGGAAGCCAGGCACACAGAGCCAGTCCCAGTACCAGTCCCAGTGGGTTCACTTGGTTGGAATTACCAAGGACAGAGTCAGTCTTTCTTTGTACCTACTGATGTTAGAATGGCCAAAAGCCAGGAGAGCTCTGAAGAGGGGCCTTTCCTGAAAAAGCAGGCAGTGGCCCACCGCTGGCTCCTGACAACTTCATAGAGTTGGCCAAGGAGACCATATCTGAGACAGGACAGGACATTTTGGGGGAACATTGTGTGACCCACCAGTCAAAGGACACTCCATAGAGTCACAGACCTACTTAGGGTAAGGAGGCGCCTTTGTGGGTGTGGTTGTGAGTTTGTGATGTTGTCTCATGTTGTGAGAATAGGAAGGAAAGGTGGTTTGTTTGGTTTGGAGTGAACTGTTTCTCGTAAGTCGTTTGAAAAGGCGAGTGTTTCTATGTCTGTGTATCCCATGGTGTCCGTGGTTGTAGACATTAGAAAAGAGAGTGCATCAATGGATGTGTCCTGTCTAGTAGAAAGCTACCCATTTCATCCTGCCCAATTTATGAATGGATTGCGGCTTTACTTAAAGATGGGCATAACCTACTACATTCCTAATTTCCAGGTTTCTTCATGAATTCTGTTCACTCTCCAGAATGGGCTCATGGTTTTGTATCCAACATATGTACCACCTCAAAGCTCTGTGACCTGGCCATGTACTGGATAGCTGAAGGGAATGGCGAGCATCTCAAAAAACTCAGATATCAGTGTGACCAGGAAAATCTCAGTGGAAAAACCCTGCTTTGGGCATTTTGCTTATATATTGTTCTGTTGAACTGAATGTCAGGAAGTTCTTGCTCTGGCCACCCCTTTGTGAAGCCTGAAGTAAACAGTTTTCAAATGGAAATGAATGGGCATCACCTGTGGCTCTTTGCTTAATTGCTTTGGAAAGGGATGTGTCTGAATTAGCATCTTGGCCCTGTGTGAGGTTGTGGCTTAGATTCTCAGCACCAGATGGATCTAAAGAAAGATCCCATGTGTGCATCCAAAACCAAAATGGCAAATAGACCAGTCATTGTGGATAAAATCTCGCTATCCTCTGTGAGGTTCCTGACGTCTATCAAGTGAGAATAGGGATCCTTTGTGTCAATTGAGTTCTTCAAAGCCCTTCAGAGGTGCTTGGGTTTTCTCATGACTCTAATTCACATAAAGAATCTATACCTCTAACTCAGTAGGCCTCATATTGAAGAAGCGGTGTAGTATTAACGGCATGCCTATTTGATCACTCCTGGTTCACAGGAAGTATGTCCTGGCCACCCTGACTTTAGGCAAATGAGGGACAAGGGAGCTTATTTTGGACACTGTCTTGGACTGCGCCCCTCATGGAAACCTCCAGCCAGAGGTTATGATGAGTATCTATATGGAAACAGATGAGGGCCATGTGGGAGTGTTTTGGTTTTAATTGTGGTCATTGTGTGGCAGTTAAAGGAGATGCCTGGGTCCACATGGGCTTGAACTCTGGTGTGATTACACTTAGAGAGTGCATTCTGGATCTGATCTCAGAGAACTTGTGCCATGAATTGTGTTGGGATTCTAGGAGGGCACGCATGAGAGTCTCCCTTGGAAACTGAGATCTAGGCCCAGGGTGGCTTTCCACAGAGCACTGGGAATCTCAGCCAGGATATCACATGATTTTTTTTTTTCTGAAAGACTTGGCAGGCACAGGTGACAGTCAAAACACACATGGACCTCACATTGTAGACCTCAATGGGCCTGATTTCATGTGACATTTTGGCCACTCCCTGGGAAGTCTTGTCTGTAACAGTTCTACAGAGCATTCATTGAAATGAGGTTTCTCATCATTTAATGGTTCCTGTACGAATTGAAATCTACAGTGGCTCCAACTTCATCCGTGAAAAATGGCTAGATGAATACAATAAAATTATTGAAATTTCCATGACCAGGTGGCACTGGAGAAAATTTGGAAAACCGGTTGCTGATCATGAGTATACCAGAAAGTGCCTTGATTGACTAGGTTTTATCAAAATGGTGTAGAACAGAGATGCCAGTAAATTGGAGCCTGCTGAGTAGTGGGCCTAGAGCAGTGGAGGGGGTGTGTGTGATAAAACATCTGTGGTGGGGCCATGTTGATCTTTCATTGGCTTCCAAATGCCTTGTGACTGACATGGTGCAGCCAGCAGACCCTTATATATAATGGCATCTTGTTATATAGAGAGGTTTCAGGGCAATGTTGAGAATTATGTTGCTATGGTCAAGGGGAAAAGCTATGTGGAATAGAAGCATTGTTGGTATATTCTCTTGCAGACCCTGACCCACCACACGTGACAGAACTCCCTCAAGCACTGTGTCCCAGGTGATCTTTTTTTACTTCATAAGCAAATACCAAACTCCCAGTGGAGCAGCAAGAAACACCAGGAAAAGTGGAGGATGACCAAATGGCTTTACAGTCCACACACGGAGACACTTAGGCCCCAGTGGACACAGTTTACCTACATAGAGAGAATTCAGCACTGCTGCCTCATGTTCATTGGAAAATATGAAACCATGTCCTCCAGGTCGCATAGATGCACACCCAGCTTTGATGGTATCAGTACAAAGAAAGCTCCTTATGAAAACATATATTTCAAGTGCCCAACCTCAGAGGCAGTTTCTCAAGAAGTCTTTAGGGCAGCAGAGCTCCATGTTTGTGGAGTGCTTACCCTGTCCCATACTTTTGGAAACTCCTCTACGACCTCCAAGGTTGTGAACTCATGAGAATATTCATTTCCAGATATGTATTCACAGAATTTTTAACTCTTCTCCTCTAATTGTGTCTTACTTGGGACGAGGGTAATGTCTAGGAATTGTTCTGAATGAGAGTGGGAAGATTTTTGTGCAGCATATATTTGAAATACTGAATCCCTGACACTAACCCATTCCCTACTAGACTCTGACTACTAATCCTAATATGATGGAGAAACATAACCCAAACAGAATAGAAATACAAGCATTTCAGAGGAGGCATGGTGTATAGTTTGACATGCCTTTTGAAATATATAGGGTAGGAGTTATAAATCTAGTCAATTTTTAATTGAAATAGTTCTACATGTGTTTTTAAAGTTAACAAATATATGAATTACTGTCTTCCTTTCTCAGTAGCCTATTCAGCACATGTGTTTTAATATGCACATATAGAATTCTACCTGGTGTCACACGTACATTCTCGTGAGGTGGTTGACATGGCACATACAAATTGTGAGACGTGATCACTCCTCCTAAACACTGTTGGAACTGAAAATTCAACCCATGGGTGAGCTTCCTATTTGAACAAACTTATATAAAAATCCATATTCATTAAAATGAATATTTTTGGATATGATGATGATATATATTTCATGATGAATTTCAATTGGCATATATATTGCTATTTTTAATGTCTGTGATATATATATATATATATATATATATATATATATATATATATATATATATATATATATAACATGTGTCTTATTATACACTCCCTAAATTCATTCATATTGATGTATTTGGATTTATAATCAACTTTTCACAAGAATATTCTCAGTAATATTCATCCACCTGAAATACATATTTGTTTCCTAGTACTGAAAACTAACTTCTTTGAATGGTGCAAACATATCCTAACATTTCTACAGTAACTGACCCTGTTTAACATCAATTCAAGTAGATTACTATGGGACATGATGTGTATTTTGATGTTCAATTTTATTCAACACTTCTACATTACTATTTATTCACTTTATGCACATCATAGGATATATATTTCATCCATAAGTTAGCAAATTTATACGCATTTGTCTCACTTTCAATCACTTCGTGCTTCACAACACATGTATTCATCCATGTTTCTTGACTGATCTTTTCATGAGACTTCCTTCCAAACACATTATTTTTGATTTCCATAATCACTTTTGAAACACTTCAAAAGTTACCTTGAGCTTGGGGAGGGAATCTGAGCCCCCACTTTCTTAGTCATCCTCCAGAGTCAGAATGGCTGGCTGGTTTGGCTGTCGCTTTTTAGGGCAATTTTGGCCCAGTGTCCTTTTTTCTTTAGAGTAGGCACATTGATCTGAGGCCAGAGTGACCTCTGGCATGGGCCAATGTTATCCCTTCTTGTCTACCTGTTTCTTAATTTCTGGCCTATTGGTTGTTACCAGGACCTTAGTCAACACCTTAGTCTGCCTTTTGTTTCTTTTATCCTCCCTTTGCTCCCTTCTCTTCCTCAGTTTCTCTCTTATAGTATACGTTCTTAGCTTCTCGACTAAATCTCTCAAAGTCATATCTTGTAATCAATCTAGCTTTGTAACTTTCTTTTAATATCCAGGCCAGTTTGCCCAATAAAGGCCATCGTGACAGATGCCTTTGATTCTCTGCCTGAGGATCAAAAGGAGTATATCTCCTATATGCCTCCATAATTCTCTCTAGAAACATAGTGGGAGATTCATCAGGCCCTTGAATAATCTCTCTTACCTTGTCCAAATTAGTTTGTCGCTAGTGGCTGCTTGGAGACACACTATTAGAGCCTGGTGATAAGTGGACAGATGCTCCCTACCTTCAAAGATTTTGGGGTCTCAGCTGGGTGGGTTCAAGGGAAAGCCGCCTTTTATTAGGTTGGGAAGTTGTGTCGGACGCACATCTTGTTTGAGGATATTTTTTTCTAGCTTCCTGGAGGATTCACTGTTGTTCCTCTGTCATGAAGAGAATCCCTAGGAGTTTTTGGCAGTCATCCAAAGTAGGCTGGTGTGAAAACATCAATGACTCAACCAGACCTGAGAGCCGGGTGGGGTCCTCAGAAAAAGGGGGATTATAATTTTTTTTTAAGTTATATAGGTCTGACAAGGTGAAAGGCTAATACTGGTAGGCTTGCATTTTTCCCAGTGGCCATCGTCAATCATTGGCCCATAGGGATGGAGGGGGAGCATCCCAAGAGTTCCAGGGTTTTCAATCATTCATCGCCAGCGAGTTCCTTTAGATAGTCCAGCTTCCTCCAAGTTAAGAGGTGCTGTGTGTGCCGCAAGGGAATTATCTGGAGGGCGCTGGGCCGGCATAGCTTCCTTCAATGGAGGAGAGGCTGAGTCAGCAGCAGGGGAATCACTTAGAGGGTGTTGGAGGTTGTGGGACAGGGGCAGGGGATAAGGAGGGGAAGGAGAGTCCAGTAGAGTGAAATCTGGTGACTCAGGGAGAACAGAGGGTGTAGGAGGAAGAGGAGCAGAGGATTTGAGAGTTCCTGGGGGAAGGAGTCAGAGTGGGGGCAGGGGCAAGGAAAGGCTTCACCCATGGAGGAGGAGATATGCAGAGTTCCCGCCGAGTTAAGATATATGGCTGTTGATCCAGATGGCTATGTGGCCCCGGCTGAAAGGCAATATCTCTGACTTTTGTAAATTAGTGGGAAGTAGAAAGATCCTTCTAGGGGTCATCCGAATCCAAAGGTGGGCCATTCTGAAGCACAGAGAGTCTGCCACATCCGGCGCTTTACTGAAAAAGAAAGATTCTGAGCCCTTAAGCGGACTTTGGTCCAGTGATCAAGGATCAGGGACAGAGGCATTGAAGTGCTCTGTCCCATAATGAAAGATACACAAACAGTTAAAGCAATGAAACATGACACAGACAAGACAAGGCAATGAAGACAGGCAATGGACGTCCAACACTGAGACCAGGACTGAGGAGCTGGCAAAACCCGATTGACTGGCAATACCGAATCCGAAAAAAAATATCACTGAGTCCAGGAGACTATCTCGTCCCCATAAATTTATGGGAAGATGATCCAATATATATGGCTGTAGAGTTCCTTCACATCCTTCAGGATCCTTCCAATCTAATATCATTGCACTTCTATGGGGATTAGACGCCACTCCTAGGCCTCGAAGCGTTTGAGTTGCTTGTTGTAATGGTCAATGTTTTGGCCATTCTTGACGAGAGATGATGCTAAGGTCTGCGTCTGTATCCAGTAGCCCATTAAATTCATGCCCTTGAATATTTAGTTTTAGCATGGGGCCAGAATCTAAATTTAAAGAAAGCATAGCCCAATCTAAACCTGTGGAGCCTAATCACTTGGAACCTCTTTCTACAGTACGACTGGAAAATTTTTCATGTAGGCTGGGTATTATTAGTAACTGTGCTATTCTATCTCCTGGTGAAATTACTGATATACCCTTTGGAGAACTGGCTATAATTTTTATTTCACCTTCATAGTCGAGATCAATTACCCCAGGACTTATCATAAGTCCTTTTAGAGTAGAAGACCTGCGTCCCAATAATAAGCCTACTGTTCCTTTGGGAAGAGGTCCTTTTACCCCTGTGGAAATGAATTGAACTCCCATCTCTGCAGTTAGTACTGCTCTGGCAGAGGCACAGATGTCCAACCCTGCTCTCCCTCTGGTTTGTCTGATGAGGGATCTGATGGACAATGTGTCCTGGTCACTACCCTGATGGGGTTGCTGGGTTTCTCCAGTGCTGCGTATATTTGTGGTTTTGGGCCCCGGAGCATTGAGCCCTCTTGTCCATTTTTTGGCAATGGAGCTCCATGTCTTTGTCCACGATATTGTGGATAAACACCTGGTCCTTGTTCGTTTTATGATAATGGTGTACCCTCTATGGTGGTTTGAGAACAGCATTCATTAGCCCAAAGTCTCCCTCTACGGCATCATGGACAAATACCTGGTATTCTACTCCTTTGATACCTAGTTTTGTTAAACCCTCCTCCTATGGGACAATTCCTTTTAAAATGTCCTGTTTCTTCACAATTGTAGCATGTTCTTGGCCTGGCATCTAAAGCCTGTTTTACTGCAGCTGCCACAATTTGCCCTTGTTCATTAATGTCTCTGGCATCTAAAGCCTGATTTACTGCAGCTTCCACGACTTGCTCTTGTTCTTTAATGTCTCTACATAATTTAATATATGTGTTTAAATCTTCATGTTTCCATGGTCTAATGATATCTTTGCACCAACGATTCGCTTGCTCATAAGCCAGTTGTTTTAGTAATGGCATTGCTTGTTGTGTATTTCCAAAACTCTGGTAGCTGTTTGAATAAGCCTATCTACAAATTCAGCATAAGGTTCATTAGCTCCTTGTATTACCTTAGATAATTGAACTTGTAAACCTCCATGTGCTTGTAAAGTCTTCCATGCCTTAATTGCATCTATAGCAATCTGTGCATATACACCAGGATCATATGCACATTGCTGCTGCTGATCCTCATAAGGTCCCTTTCCTAACAATATATCTAGATTTCTCTGAGGATAACTAGCTGCTGCATTTTGCCTAGCCATCTCCTTGCAAAATTCCTCATTGGCAATCTTCCATAACAGGTATTGTCCTCCATTTAGCACAGCTTTACACATATTAACCCAATCTGCTGGCTTCATGTTCATGTTGTTAATGGATTCGATAATGCTTACAGTGAAGGGTGCTTGAGGACCATAGGTTGTTACAGCCTCTATTAGCTGCTTCACTGTTTTGAAATTTAAAGCATGGTAATCTCACTGCCCTCCTGCCTCAAATACTGGGCATGTTAATATTTGAGATCTTGTCTCAGGATCCCAACTATCAACTGCGGGGGTTGGGGGCCTCCCAGCATATGGAGGTGGCCTTGTTAGTTGGACACTTACTTCCTCTGGTGATAGAAAGGTGTTAGTAGCAGTCTCCTGTAGAGGTGGTGCTGTTGGTTGGACACTTACACCCTCTGGTGATAGAAAGGTGTTAGTAGTAGTCTCCTGTTGTAACTTTCCCCCTGATGGCTTTTTCTGTTTTACACTTTCTTCCTCTGTCTGACTGGCTTGAAAGGCCTTCTCTTTTACTTGAATTTTTTCCTCTGTCTGACTAGTTCGAGAGACCATTTCTTTTACTTGAATTTTTTCCTCTGTCTGACTAACTTGAGAGACCTTCTGTTTTACTTGAATCAATATGTCTTCTCGTTCCTCTACCATTGTCTGAACTGAAGGCTTTCCACTAAGCAAACAAGCTACAAACGTCCACAATAGCAATGTGCCAACTGGCAGAGTCCCTGGGCTTTTCTTTTCTATTCTTTTTAAATCTTCACCATGATGGTTCCATTGTGATATATTTAACAACTCCTCCTGAAAAAGCCATGGGCTACATTTTTGTATTGTATCAACGTATGCCCTGACTTTTCTTGATTTTACTGAGATGCCTCCTTCCTCTAACAATTTACTGAACACTCTTTCAGTATTTTTTTTTACTAATTTCTGATCCCGTATTTCTACTATAATACAACCCAACAAGATGACACCAAACAAAACAGCTCCTCGGGAAAAGCCGTCAGAGCCCAACTGCCACCACAGGCTTCCCACAAGCCTCTCCCTCAAACACAAGTCTCCTCCTCTTGAGGCCGATTGGCTGGGTCGCGTGGGCAGAGCCAAAAAAGTCCCCCAGTGAGCAGTTCCGTGGTCTGAAAGGGCAGGGAACCAGCCCAATGTGCATCACCACAGAGGAGCCAATCAGCTAGATGTTGCTGGGGCCGCTGTGAGCCAATCATCTGCTGGCAGTCTGAAAGGTCGGGGAAACCGCTCATTGAGTATCTCCAATGAGCATCACCACAGAGAAGCAAATCAGCTAGATGACGCTGTGAGCCAATCATCAGCCAGCAGGTGGAAGTTTGCTGGCAGCTACAAGTTTTCTGGGGCTCCTTTGGCTGTGGCTCTCAACAGATTATTCTCAGAAATATTCAACCACCTGAAATACATATTTGTTCCCTAGTACTGAAAATTAACTTCAGTGAATGGTCCTTATATATCCTAATATTTCTATAGTAACTGACCAAGTTTAACATCAATGCAGCTAGATTGCTATGGGACATGATATCTATTTTTAAGTTCATTTTTATTCCACACTGGTACATTACTATTTCTTCAGTTTATGGACATCATAGGATATATCCTTTCATCCACAAATTCACAAATTTATAGGCATGTGGTTCACTTTCAGTCACTTCCTCTTTCAGAAAACATGTATTCCTCTATGATTCTTTAGTGGTCTTTTCACTAGACTTCTTT
The DNA here is from genome assembly GCF_048772815.1 of Callospermophilus lateralis. Classification (NCBI taxonomy): domain Eukaryota; kingdom Metazoa; phylum Chordata; class Mammalia; order Rodentia; family Sciuridae; genus Callospermophilus; species Callospermophilus lateralis. Next base: position 114,564,706 of record NC_135313.1, on the reverse strand, counting down.
CTAAAAACATTATTTTCGATTCTATACTCATTTTTGAAGCAAAACTCACACACTCTTCATGATAAACCGTAACCCTAATATTACCATTAGATGTATAACTGGTTGGAATGAATGTGTATATATATCAATATAAGATTTCCTATATATTTTCAAATATAATTTCAATGCATTATTTAAAGTTGGAACCAGTTATATAATTTATTCACAATATGGTCTATTCATGCATCATCTCTTATTCATCAACACAGGGTACGCCTATTTTATCCGCAATACTAACTTATAAGTTTTCAAAATATTGCTCCTCATATTGGTGGAAGAAATACTCATGTCATCTGATCTACATATATATTTTACCACAGTAATATTCTTGACACAAAATGCAAAGGTCACACTTATGATTGTACTAAAGCCTAAATTTAAAGTGAGCATGGATTACTAAAAACCTCCATGTCTAGGTTCCCTAATGCGCTCAAATGTCAATCCTATTGGTGACTAAATAATTGTTTCTTCCTAAGATTATATATTAAACCTCAACCCTCTTGAAAATGTCTAATCCTATCACTCACTTTATATGTTGCCTGATTTCCTAATGTCTCTATGGATACATATTTACTCTCTTTCCTACATATTTTCCCCAGTTCATCATTGTGATTGACTCTTCACATGTGCTGACATTTACATTCAGTCTCTAACTGAAACCCTATTGCTAAAGAACTTTTGGTCCAACTCCTAGACTCACTCTTCTTCCTAATCCTACAGACAATCTTCCTAATCCTATGGACTATCCCTTTTGGACTGGATGATCTCTTCTAAATTCAGTCATCTGAGGTACAGCATCCTATGCCATTGTAAATGAATTTATCTGAGACCACGGTGCAGAACATAATTCAAGCTTAGTATACCAATCAATCGCCAAATGCCCTTCTGGGCTTCAAATCTTACCTAGATTTCTGTTTTCGTACTTATATTTCACGTCTATATTCTTGTAAGTATCAGAGGTTCCCAAACCATTATTCATCCAGCAGAATGATTCCTAACCAAAATTGAACATGCTATTAACCCTAACCATACAATGTTCTGTCAATCTAACTCTATAGAAGAGCAGGGACCGAGTTGGTCTTACAATACAGGAAGGTAGGGGATCTTCCACCTGCTGAGAACCTCAAAAGTCCATGCAGAAATGAACGATGGAGAAGATTTAGGCAGCTATTTAGGACCTGAGAGAGCAAAAGTCATCTTCCATGGCAAACAACCTAGTCAGGATAAAGGGATGTTTCTGAATCAGCCACTCTCTTCTTAATGTAGAGAAGTCGGACCAAACCAGGCCTTTGTGGAGAGCTGTTCCCAGGTGCCTATGGTTTCTATACCATTCTAATTTGTGAATGTGTCACAGGAAGTAGGGGCAGCCTCCATCTTATGAGAACCTAGGGAGCAACTGTTAGGACATATTTGTGGCCAAGTCAGTGACCTCATTCAGTTACTGAAGGAAGTGACCTCACCTACTTCCTTGGTGATGGAATTCTCTGAATTTGGGATCCAGGAAGCCAGGCACCCAGAGCCATTACCCGTCCAAGTCCCAGTGGTCTCACTTGTTTGGATTTACCAAGGATAGAATCAGTCTTTCTAGGTACCTATTCATGTGAAGGTGGCCAAATTCCAAAAAAGCTCTGAAGAGGGGCCTTTCCTGACAAGACTGGAATTGGCTCACCACTGCCTCCTGACAACTTCACAGAGTTGGTGAATGACACCAGATCTGAGACAGAAAAGGCCATTTCGGAGGAACATCGTATGGCCTACCAGTCAGAGGACACTCAGAAGAGTCACAGACCTACTTGGGGGAAGGAGGTGCCTGGGTGTGTGGATGTGAGTTTGTGGTTTTGTCTCATGTTCTGAGAATAGGTAAAAAAACGTGATTTATTTCTTTTGGAATGGACTGTTTCTAATAAGTCATTTGACATAGTGAGTGTTTCTATTTCTGTGTATCCCACTGTGTCCGTGGTTGTAGACATTAGAAAAGAGAATGCATCAATGAATATGTCCTGTGTAGTAGAATGCCTCCCAGCAATCAACCTGTCCAATTTATGAAAGGACTGTGGCTTGCCTTACCAATGGGAAACACCTACAACCTTCCTAAGTTCCTGTTTTCTTCCAGGATTCTAGCCACTAGCCAGAATAGGCTCATTGTTTTTTATCCATGATATGTACCACCTCCAATCGCTGTGACATGACCATGTACAGAATAGCTGAAGGGATTGGCATGGCAAGCATCTCAGAAAACTCAGATATCAGTGTGGCCAGGAAACTCTAAGTTGAGAAACCCTGCTTTGGGCCTTTTGCTTACATTTTGTTCTGTTGCCCTGAATGTCAGGAAGGTATTTGCCTCTGGCCACCCCTTTGTGAAGACTGAAAAAAACAGTTATCAAATGGAAATGAATGAGGATCACCTGTGGCTCTTGGCATAATTGCTTTGGAAAGGGAGGTGTCTGAATCAGCCACTTGGCCCTGTGTGAGGCTCCAGCTTAGATTCTCAGCACCTGATGCATCTAAAGAAAGATCCCATGTGTCCATCCAAAACCAAAATGGCAAAAAGATCAGTCATTGTGGATGAAGTCTCTAGCCTTCTTCTCTGATGTTCCTGACTCCATCAAGTGAGAATAGGGATCCTTTGGGTCAAATGAGTTCTTCAAAGCCCTGCAGAAGTGCTTGGGTTTTCTCATGACTCCAAACCACATAAAGAATCTATACCTGACATTCAGTAGGCCTCAAAATGGAGAAGCAGAGCAGTATTAATGGCAGGTCTATTTAATCACTCCTGGTTCACAGGAATGGTGTCCAGGCCACCCTGACTTTAGGCAAATGAGGGCCAAAGGTGCTTATTTCGGTCACTGTCTTGGGCTGCGCCCCTCATGGAAACCTTCAGCCAGAGGTTATGATGAGTGTCTATATGGAGAAGATGAGGGCCTTGTGGGAGTGTTTAGGTTTTAATTTTGGTCATTTGTGTGGCGGTTGGAAGAAATGACTGGGTCCAAGTGGGCTTGAACTCTGGTGTGAGTTCAAGGGGACTTAGAGACTGAGTTCTGGAACTGAACTCAGAGAAGTATTGCCATGAATTGTGTTGGGATTTTAGCAGGCCACACATGAGAGTCGCCCTTATAAACTGAGATCTAGGTCCAGGGTGGCTTTCCACAGAGCACTGAGAATCTCAGCCTGGATATCACATGATTTTTTCTAAAACACTTGGCAGGCATACTTGAGCGTCAAAACACACATGGACCTCACATTGTAGACCTCAGTAGTCCTGGATTGCTGTCACCTTTTGGCCACTCCTTGGGAAGACTTGACTGTGAGAGTTTTCCAGAGGTTTCATTGAAATGAGCTTCCTCACCATTTAATGTTTCCTGAAAAAATTGAAACCCACAGTGCCTCCAACCTCATGCTTGAATAATGGCTAGATAAATACCATGAAATTTTAAAAATTCCCTTGACCAGGTTGTACAGGAGAACCTTTGGATATACTGTTGCTGACGATGAGTGTATTAGACAGTTCCTTGATTGAAAGGGTTTCATGAAAATGGTGTAGAACAGAGATGCCAGTAAGTTCAAGTCTGCTGATTAGTGGACCTAGAGCAGAGATGTGCAGTTTTGTGATTAAACTTTTGTCGTGGGGACTTGTGCATCTGCCTTTGACTTCCAAATGGCTTGTGGCTGACATGGTGCATCCAGCAGACCCTTATATGTAAAGGCATCTTTTTATAAGTAGAGGTTTAAGGGAAATGTTCACAATCAGGTTATTATGGTCAAGGGGGCAAACTATGTGGGATAGAAACCGGGCTGGTGCATTCTCCTGCTGACCCTGACCCACCACACATGACAGAACTCCCTCCAGCACTGTGTTCCAGTTGAGCTCCTTGTATTCCATGAAGCAAATATTAAATTCCCAGTGCAGTACCAAGAATCACCACGAAATGTGGAGGATGACCAAATGTATTCACAGTCAACATGTGGATACACTTAGCCCCCCGTGGCCACAGTTTACCTACAAAGAGAGAATTCAGCACTGCTGCCTCATGTTCATTGAAAAATAAGAAACCATATCCACAAGGTCACAGAGATGAAGACCCAGCTTTGATGGTCTCCCTAGAAAGGAAGCTAAAGCTCCTGACAACAACATATGTTTTAAGTGCCCCACCTCAGAGACAGTTTCTCAAGAAGTCTTTAGGCAGGCAGAGGTCCATGTTTGTGGAGTGTTTACCCTGTCCCTTACTTTTGGAAACTCCTCTACCACTTTCAAGGTTGTGAACTCCTGATCGTATTCCATTCCAGATATGTAGTCACGGATTTTCTAACTCTTCTCCTCTAATTGTGTCTTACTTGGGGCGAAGGTGATATCTAGGTGTTGTTCTGGATGAGAGTGGGAAGATTTTTGTGTACCACATATTTGCATACACATTGGATTCATTTTCCTATTTTCCATTCGATATACTGAATCCCTGACACTAAATCACACCCTACTAGACTCTGATTACTAATCCTAATATGATGGAGGAAAGTAACCCAAATATTATAGAAACACAAGCAGTTCAGAGGAGGCATGGTGTATAGTTGGACTTGTTTTTTGCATGATAAATGGTAGGTGTTATAAATATATTCAATTGTTAATTGAAATAGTTCTCCATTGTTTTTAATGTTAACTTATTTCTGAATTCCTGTCTCCATTTCTCTGGAGCCTATTCAGCACATGTATTTTTATATGCACATATAGAATCCTACCTGGTATCACACGTACATATTCAGCACATGTATTTTTATATGCACATATAGAATCCTACCTGGTATCACACGTACATTTTTGTGAGTGGCTGACTTTGCAGATACAAATTGTGAGAAGAGATCACTCCTCCTAAACGCTTTTGGATCTTAAAATTCCACGTATGGGTGAGGTTCCTAGTTTAACAACATTGTACATAAATCCATGTTCACTAAAATGAATACTTTTTACTCTGTAGATGATATATATTTCATGATAAATTTTGATAACCATATATATTTATATATTGCTACTTTTTAATGTATCTGTTATATATATATATACACCCTCCTGATTTTACAAAATATAAAATATATGTGTCTTATATACACTCCCTAAATTCATTCATGTCATGAATGTGGATTTATAATAAAATGTTCACAAGATTATGCTCACATATATTCATCCACCTGAAACATATATTTGATTCCTAGTACTGAAAACTAACTTTAGTAAATGGTCCTTTCAAATCCTAATGTTTCTACAGTAACTGACCCAGTTTAACATCAATGCAAGTAGATTCCTATGGGACATGATATGTATTTTGACATTCATTTTCATTCAACACTGGTACATTACTATTTTTTTTCAGTTTTTGCACATCATAGGATATATATTTCATCCACAAGTTAGGAAATTTATACGATTTTTTTTATACTTACAATCACTTCCTGCTTCAGAACACCTGTATTCCTCCATGTTTCTTGACTCGTCTTTTCATGAGACTTCTTTCCAAACACATAATTTTCCATTTTCATAATCACTTTTGAAGCTAAACTCACACACACTTCATGATAAAACATAACCCTAATATTACCATTAGATGCATAACTCGTTGGAATGAATGATTGTATATCAATATAAGATTTCTTATATATTTTCAGATATCAATTCAATCCATGATTTAAAGTGGAAACAGTTATATTATTTATTCACAGTATTGTCAATTCATGCATTACTTCTATATTCATAGACACAGGGTACAACTCTGTGTACCCCCAACACTAATTTATACCTCTTCAAAATATTGCTCGCAGAAATGTTAGAAAAAATACTCATGTCACCGGATCTACATATACATTTTATCACTGTAATATTCTGATCACGAAATGCAAAGGTCAAACTTATGATTGTAGGAAATTCTAAATGGAAAGTGATCCTGGATTACTAAAAACATCCATGTCCAGGTTGCCTAATGCTCTCAAATGTCAATCGTATTGGTGACTACATATTTGTTTCTTCCTAAGATTATATACTGAAACTCAACCTTGTTGTTAATGTCTAATCTTATCATTCACTTTATACTTTGCCTGATTTCATAATGTGTGTGTTGATATCTGATTTCCTACATATTTTCTCCAGTTCATCATTGTGACTGACTCTTCACATGTGCTGACATTTACATTCACTCTCTAACCGAAACCCTATTGCTAAGGAACTTTTGTTCCAAATCCTATACACAGTCTTCTTCCTAAACCTACCAACTATATTCCTAATCCTACCGACTATCCCTTTTTGAATGGATGTTCTCTTCTACATTTAATTATCCAAGTAAAGGTCGGGTGAGGTCGAAGGAAGAGACCACCAAGAGACTATCTCATGCAACAGCAAAGGGTTTATTGGAGGTCCAGCATGCTGATGCTCAGAGCTCACTTGAATAGAGTAGAGAGCCATTAGAACACCTTAAGCAGAGCTTATACACTTTCCTTGGTGACGGCAGGGAGGGAAGTTTATTGATGGGTCAGGGCGAGTGGTCAGTTTGCATGCAACCCAGTGACGGAGCACATTCTGCAGTTAGTGAGTTGGGGACAGCACATTCTGGGAACAAGATTAGCAAACATTACTCAAGATTTCAACAGTGTTTTGTTAAGCATACAGGAAAAAAGGAAGTGAAAAGTGCCTATTTTATTAACCTTTCATTCCCCACTTCTTCTTCTGGCTACTTTTAATCATAAAAGTGCTCATTGTGGGGTGTCACATTCTATGTTTGCTAGTGGGGTATTACCATAAGTTTAACTCCTCCAATTTGAGCTTGGAGAAAAGAAATTACTCGGTTGAGCAAACAGGGTTTTATAGTTAGCAATAATATGAGGATTATTATTGAACTGGCCAGGGTTGATAAATGCGTAGTTAACCAGGGGGACTGTGTGAACCAAGACTCAAACCACCCTTTTTGGGCCTCTCTCTCATTGACACTCTTCAACGCATCTTTTTAATTTACTCCTAGATTTTTTTACAACTCCAGTATGGTCGGCAAAAGCACAACATTCTCCATCAATGCAGAACAAAGGCCCCCTTCTCTCATGAAGAGGAGGTTCAACCCTCGCCTGTTCTGTAAAACAACTTCAGAGAGAGAGGTTAAATATTCCTGCAAAGCCAAGATGGAGGTTTCTAATATCTTTAAGTTTTGGTCTATTGCTGCTTCTAATTGTGTCATTTGTTGTATCCCATGGAACAAGGCAGTGGTTCTTGTGCTCACGCCTGCAGCAACTCCTATTTTTAATAGGATGGCTAAAGTGATGGATATATGTTCTCAGTGGAACCGGGTTTTATGCCCCCCTATTTGAACTTCAAATGAACCTGCATTATGATAAAGCACTCTGGGAAACATCTGCACCTTTACACAATTAATCACATCATCTTGACAATTTCATGAAAACATAAAAAATGTTTAAGTCTCTAGAATTATACTGTTGTAGAGACGGACAAGGCAAGGCACCTAAGATACTATCAAAAACAGGGAAACTTTCAATTTTATTTGCAACCGGATTCAGAGGGCATTACTTCTGTTATAATCAATTAATTCCCTGAAACCCACGTTTAGGTAGTTTCAGAATTTTGTACCCAAAAAGGGGTGCAGAACTTCACAGCCTGCAGAAGCTCACAAAAAGCAGATTTTTTTTTCTGTTTTTTTCCTCTGTTCTGGGCAAGTTAACTTTTCAAGGACACCTGGGTGAAGGAGAGCTTTTTCTTCCCTTTATTTTTTCCCCCTTCCAGCTGTTACCATGGAGCCCAGTTGGTAACTTCTTTATCTTTGAAATGTAGCCATCTCTGTGAAGCCCCAGCTCAATGCCAAAGGCTTTGTTCACATATTTTGTGAAAAACTAGTAAGGGGGTGTCTAACTTAGGAGTGCTGATATTTTTAGCCAGTGGCCAAGTACAACAGGGCAACAGGAAAAGAGGAAGTTTATCTACTTTGAAGTCTTTCATGGGGACTCTTTTGCTGAAAGTCCTAAAGCCAGCCATGCTGAAGACTTCTGTAGAAGGTCAGTTAATGTTTTTCTGTGGGCCTGGAACAGAGGGGGGAGATGGGGAAGGCATGGCTGTGAGCAGCTCCGTGGATCTGAGAATGAGGTAGCAGAGATGTGAAATAATACTGCGAAAGGGGTTTGTGATTTTCCTAGCAACAAAAAGGTGAGCAGTAGAACAGGTAGAGCAGAGGAGAAGATGGGAGTTAGTATCCCTAAAAGCCTATGAGGGACTTTAAATTCTTAGTAACCTGTTTTCAGTGATGACAAAGAAACTTTAAAGGCCATTTTCACTACATCTTGGGTAGGGGTCTGAGGGTTCTCCTCAGCTGGTTTGAGCTTTGGGTTAGCTGGTAAGAGGAACTGGTGGGACCCAGTGTGGGCACTGACTGGAGAAGAGAGGAGTGATTTGGTGGAGGGTTACCTCAGTACCTGCTACCTCAGCAAGGGGGCAATGGTCTGAGATCCGGCAGAGGTTTGGGTTTTTGATCTAGTAATTGGAGGGGAGAAATCATGTTGCTGAGGTGAAAGTGACAACAGAGAGTCTGGAGCAGAAGGCTGAGAGTGAGGACCTATTGGAGAAGCATAGTTCAGGATGTGAGCGAAGGAGGGAAAAGGCCTCCACATAGGGAAATCTCCTTTCACCCTTTTGAGGACATTCAGAAGTTAAAAAGGTCATGCAGAATTTGAGGATCTAGAGACCCCTCTAGGGGCCATCGGTTTTGGTGATCTAATTGGTAATAGAGCCAATGCTGTGTACAGAATTTGATGAGGAGTTTGGGTTCCATCATGCACTGCCTTTATGATCACATCCCTATGACTTACAGAAGAAGTCGGCATTCCCCCCACACAACCGTGACTGTTTGTGGCTTTGGTAGTCCACCGGGCAGACATAGTAATCTAGGCTAGCCAAGCTGCATCTGGCTCACGTGTCCCTATATCCATAATGATTGTTTCCATTATCAATGGTGCAGAATGGATTTAATGAAAATTTAGTGGGATCCTCTTCATCAGGTATATCCCAATAGGAAAGACCTATAGCCAGCTGACAAATGTCTGGGTGGATAGATGTCCACCAAGTCCCTAAGTGGGCTGTATGCGAGATTGATCATACTTCTTTACCAGTAGGATTTGTGATCAGCCATCGCTGCTGAACGGGTTGAATAGGTTTAGGACTACTGGTGGTCAAGGGGAGAGTCTATAGCCTTAGACACAGGGTAAATAAACAATTTGAAAGTTTTACCAATCTTTTCCAGTTTCCAGCCAGAGTCTGGACAGGGCGCAGGCTTGAGATGAAAGGTTTGGATCCAGGAAGTGATTCTGTCTACCTTAACGGCTGTAGGTGTTATAAGTAGCATCTTGTATCGTCATTTCCAGTGGGGTTCCAGGGATGACACCTGATGTCAACTTACGTAGATGAAGTCTCTTACTTGATATCGATGTAGAGTCCACTTGTCCCAGGTTGATAGGCATTGGCCATCTGTTTTCACAGGTATCCCTGAGTTCTTTCAAGAGCTTTAATTCAGTCAAGCAATGGGGTGTTGAATGAATTGTTAGGTCTTAGAGTTGGGGTTAGGTCCCTTACTGAAAGAGGGGCACCATGGACAATTTCATAGGGGGTGAGGTTACACAAAGAAACAGAGGGAGTATTTCTTCCATGAAATAGTGCATAAGGCAGGAGCATAGTACAATCTATTATGCAGGTTTCTAAGCTTAATTTCGTTATGGTCTTTTTAATGGTCTATTCATTCTTTCTACCTGTCCTGAACTCGGTGGTCTATAAGCACAATGTAACTTTTAATTAATCCCCAGGGTCTTGCCTAACCCCTGACTTACCTGGGCTACAAACGCCAGTCCATTATCAGACCTTATTACTTTAGGCAGGCCGTATCTTGTAAAAATATCTTTCAGGATCTTCTTGACGACCATTTGCGCTGTTTCGTTTTTTTTTTTTTTTCTTTTTTCCTGGAAAAGGCTTCAATCCATCCTCAAAATATATCTACAAAGACTAGGCAATATTTAATTTCAAACCTTGCTGGCTTAATTTTAGTAAAGTCCACTTCCCAGAATTGTCCTGGTCTGGTTCCTCGTAGGTGCTTTTTTGCAGGAAGCTTGGAAGGGTAAGCATTAACCATGACAGACCTGACAGGCTTTTGTTACCCATTCAGTTATTTCCTTTTGCTTTGAGTCGGTTAGTAAAAAACTCTGTTCTTGATCCTTCAGGAATGAATGCAATTTCTTTGAACCAAGGTGAGTGAGTTGATGTACATTTTATACTGACATATTTAGAGCCGTGACTATAGGAGTTTTTCCTGAAGGATTTAGAAATTCCACTTGTGGGCCTTCAGGCTTAATAGTTATTTTGGCCAGGAGCTTGGTGAGCAGATCTCTGCCCATCAATGGGGCCGGGCATTCTGGGATTACTAAGAATGAGTGATGGATTTTTCCTTTCCCCTGGTCCATGGTCCTCTTAGTTGTCCAAGCCCGATATTTTCTGCCATTAGCCCCTTGAATTAGAGACCTTTTATTTGATAGAGAGACCAATGGGGCCTTAAGGGCAGAGTATATTGCCCCTGTATCCACTTCAAAGTTTGCTGGGGTCCCCTCCACTTCAAAATTTACACTGAGCTCTCGGAGGGGATCTGAGCCCCAACGTTCTTAGTCATCCTCCAGAGTCAGAATGGCTGGCTAGAGTGGCTGTCTCTTTCAATGGCACTCTTTGAAGCAGTGTCCTTTTTCTATACAGTAGGCACATTAAATTGAGGCCAGGGGTGGCCTCTAGTGTGGGCCCCGGTATTCCTTCCTGTCTCCATGTTTTTTTATTTCTGGCCTATTTGTTGTTGCGACCACGACCTTAGTCAATGCCTTAGTCTGTCTTTTGTTTCTTTTATCCTCCCTTTGCTCCCTACTCTTGCTCAGTTTCTCTCTTATAGTATACCTTCTCGGCTACTCTGACTAAATCTCTCAAAGTCATATCTTGTAATCCATCTAAGCATTGTAACTTTCTTTTAATATCCAGGGCAGCTTGCCCATAAAGGCCATCTTGACAGATGCACTTTGATCCTCTGCCTGAGGATCGAAAGGAGTATATCTCCTATATGCCTCCATAATTCTCTCTAAAAACATAGAGGGAGATTCATCAGGCCCTTGAATAATCTCTCTTAACTTGGCAAAATTTGTTAGTCGCCTAGCGGCCACTAAGATACCCGCAATTAGAGCCCAACGATAAGTGGACAGATGCTCCCTACCTTCAAAGTTGTTGGGGTCCCAGTTTCGTCGATTCAAGGGAAAGCCGGGTTTAATATGTTGGGAAGTTTTGTCGGTCACCCATCTGGTCAGAGGATATTTTTCTCTAGCATCCAGGAGGATTCTCTTTTGTTTCTCTGTCATGAAGAGACAACCCTAGGTGTTGTTGGCAGTCATCCCAAGTAGGCTGGTGTGAAAACATCAATGACTCAACCACACCTAGGAGCCGGGTGGGGTCCTCGGTAAATGGGGGATTTTTATTTTTCCAGTTAGATTGGTCTGAAGAGGAGAAAGGTAAATAATGGTAGGCTTGCATTTTTCCCCCAAGGCCGTTGTCAATCATTGACCCCTAGGGATGGAGGGGGAGCATCATTCGAGTTCCAGGTTTTTCAATCATTCACCGCTGGTGAATACCTTTAGCCGGGCTAGCTTCCTCCAGAGGAGGAGGGGCTGTGTGTGCCGCGGGGAAATTATCTGGAGGGCGCTGGGCTGGCTTAGCTTCCTCCAATGGTGGAGAGGTTGAGTCAGCAGCAGGGGAATCACTTAGAGGGTGTTGGTCTTTGGGGGACGTGGGCAGGAGATAAGGAGGGGGACGAGAGTCCAGTAGAGTCAAATCTTGTGACTCAGGGAGAACAGAGGGTGGAGTAGGAGGAGGAGCAGAGGGTTTGAGAGATCATGGGGGAAGGAGTAGGAGCGGGGGTAGGGGCAAGGAAATGCTTCACCCATGAAGAAGATTTGCAGAGGTCCTGCCAAGTTAAGATATATGGCTGTTGATCCGGATGGCTATGTGGCCCTGGCTGAAAGACAATATCCTCTGACTTTATAAATTAGTGGGATGTAGAAAGATCCTTCTAGGGGCCATCTGAATCCAAAGGTGGGCCATTCTGAGGCACAGAGAGTCTTCCAGGTCCAGAATTGTACTGAAAAAGAAAGATTCTGAGCCCTTAAGGGTACTTTGGTCCAGTGATCAAGGGTCAGGGACAGAGGCATTGAAGTGCTCTGTCCCATAATGAAAGATACACAAACAGTAAAAGCAACGACACACGACACAGACAAGACAAGAAAATAAAGACAGACAATGGAACTTCCAACACTGAGACCAGGACTAAGTATCTGGCCCAACCCGATGGGCTGGCGATACCGAATCTGAAACAAAATATCACTGAGTTGAGGAGACTATTGCTCCTCGATTTCCTGAGTACTCTGGAGCATCCCCCAGGGATGTGGCCTGTGGCTCTGTGACACGTATGTCAGCCACCATCGGAGAGAGCTCACACTCTTCATTGACAGCCATTTTGCGAAGCACTAACCTGAAACCTGAAACCAGAAAGAGGCACCATACATACCCCAAGAGGAGCCTGTTGGGGTCTCTCGTTCGCCGCTGCCGGATCTCAGTGGAACCTCCATATGTAAAGGTCAGGCGAGCATCGGGTGAAGAGACCACCAAGAGACTGTCTCATGCAAAAGCAAAGGGTTTATTGGGGGTCCAGCATGCTGGGGCTCAGAGCTCACTTGAATAGAGCAGAGAGCCCTGAGAACAGCTTAAGCAGAGCTTATATAATTTCCTTGGAGAGGGCAGAGAGGGAACTTTATTGTTTGCTCTGGGCGAGTGAGCAGTTTGCGTGCAACCGGGTGAATGAGTACATTCTGCAGGTTGGCAGTTGGGGACAGCACATTCTGGGAACAAGATTAGCAAACAGTTCTCAAGATTTCAAAAGTGTTTTGTTAAGCATACAGAAAAACAGGAAGTGACATTTACCTATTTTACTAAATTTTCATTACCGAATATACTTTGCCAGATTTCCTAATGTCTCTATTGAAATCTGCTTTCCTACATATTTTCCCCAGTTCATCATTGTGACTGACTCTTCACATGTGCTGACATTTACATTCACTCTATACCCGAAACCCCATAGCTAAAGAACTTTAGGTGCAAATCCTATACTCACTCTCCGTTCTAAACTTACCGACTATCGTCCTAATCCTACCGACGATCCTTTTTTTAATTTTTTTTTCTTAAAGAAAGAGTTAGAGAGAGAGAGAGAGAGAGAGAGAATTTTTTAACATTTATTTTTTTAGTACTTGGCAGACACAACATCTTTGTTTGTACGTGGTGCTGAGGATCAAACTTGTGCCGCACGCATGCCAGGTGAGCGCGCTACCACTTGAGTCACATCCCCAGCCCCCCGACTCTCTCTTTTTGACTGGAAGTTCTCTTTGACAATCAATAATCCAAAGTACAAGGTCCTATGAATTTGTATATTGATTTATCTGAGACATCTGTGCAGAAAATAAATCAAAGCTAAATATTGCAATCAAGGGCCCAACGCCCTTCTGGGCTTCAAATATTACCTTTATTTCTGTTTTCGTACTTATATTTCACCTATATATTCTTGTAAATATCGAAGGTTCGCCATACCATTATTCATCCAGCAGAATGATTCCTAACCCCAATCGAAACTGTTATTAACCCTAACCATACACTCTTCCCTCAATCTAACTTTACAGAAGAGCAGGGACAGAGTTGGTCTTACAATACAGGAATGTACAGTTTCTTCCAACTGCTGAGAAACTCAAAGGTCCACGCAAAAATGATCCCTGGAGAAGTTGTAGGCACACATGTAGGAACTGAGAGAGCAAAAGTCATCTTCCATTGAAAACAACCTGGTCAGGATGAAGGGATGTGTCTGAATCAGCCTCTCTCTTCTTAATATGGAGAAGAAGGACCAAACCAGGCCACTGTGGAGAGCACTTCCCGGGTGCCTATGGTTGATATACCATTCTAACTTTTGAAAGTGTCACAGGATGTAGGGGCAACCTCCATTTCATAGGACATTTTGAAGCAAATGTTAGGACAAAGTGGTTGCCAAGCCAGTGACCTCATTCAGATCTTGAAGGAAGTGACCTCACCTAACATCCTTGGTGATGGAACTCTCTGAACTTGGGATCCAGGAAGCCAGGCACCCAAATCCACTCTCAGTCCCAGTCCCAGTCCCAGTGGTCTCAATTGTTCGGATTTACCAAGGACAGAGTCAGTCTTTCTTGGTACCTACGGAGGTGATGATGCCCAAATGGAAGGAAAGCTCTGAGGAGTGGCCTTTCCTGAGAAAGCAGTTAGTGGATCACCGCTGGCTCCTGAGAACTTCACAGTGTTGACCAAGGAGACCAGATCTGAGACTGGACAGGCCATTCCGGGGTAACATAGTATGGCCCACCAATCAGAGGACACTATGGATAGTCACAGACTGACTTGGGGGAAGAAGGTGTCTTTGTGGATGTGGGTGTTGGTTTGTGGTTTTGTCTCATGTTCTGAGAATAGGTAATAAAGGCGGTTTTTTGATTTGAAATGAATTGTTTCTAATAAGTCTTATGAAAAGGCGAGTGTTTCTAAGTCTGTGTATCCCACTGTGTCCGTGGTTCTAGACATTAGAAAAGAGAATGCATCAATGGATGTCTCCTGTCCAGTAGAAATCTTCCCAACATTAATCCTGCCAATTTATGAATGGACTGCGGCTTGCCTTATGAATGGGCAACACCTACTATCTTCCTAAGTTTCTATTTTGTTCCTGAATTCACTCCACTCTCCAGAATAGGCTCATGGTTATGTGTCCAATATATATACCACCTCCAAGCTCTGTGACATGGCCATGTACTGGATAGCTAAAGGGAATGGCGAGCATCTCAGAAAACTCAGATATCAGTGTGACCAGGAAAGTCTCAGTGGAGAAATCCTGCTTTGGGCCATTTGCTTACCTATTGTTTTGTTGCCCTGAATTTCAGGAAGCTTTTTGCCTCAGACAACCCCTTTGTGAAGCCTGAAGAAATAAGTTTTCAAATGCAAATGAATGGGCATCACCTGTGGCTCTTTGCTTGATTGCTTTGGAAAGGGATGTGTCTGAATCAGCCTCATGACCCTGTGTGAGGCTGTGGCTTAGATTCTTAGTACCTGATGGATCTAAAGAAAGATACCATGTGTGCATCCAAAACCAAAATGGCCAAATGAGCAGTCATTGTGGATTAAGTCTTTTGCTTTCCTCTGTTAGGTTCCTGAAATTCATCAAGTGAGAATAGGGGTCCTTTGGGTCAAATGAGTTCTTCAAACACTGCAGAGACTAGCCCAGAGGTGCTTGGCTTTTCTCATGACCCCAAATCACATAAAGAATCTATACCTGAAAGTAAGTAGGCCCAAATTGGAGATGCAGAGCAGTATTAAGTGCAGGCCTATTTAATCACTCTTGGTTCTCAGGAAGGGTGTCCAGGCCACCCTGACTTTAGGCAAATGAGGGGCAAGGGAACTTATTTGGATACTGTCTTTTTTTGCACCCCTCGTGGAAATTTCCAGCCAGAGGTTGGAAATTTGTGTCTATATGTCTATATATATAATTTGTGTCATATATAGTGTCTATATGGAGGATGTTGAGGGCCATGTGGGAGTGTTTTGGTTTTAATTCTCGTCATTTGTGTGGCGGTTGGAAGAGATGACTTAGTTCACCTGGGCTTGAACTCTGGTGTTATTCCCCTTAGAGACTGAATTCTGGAACTGTCCTCAGAGAAGTATTGCCATAAATTGTGTTGGAATTTTAGGAGGCAACACATGAGAGTCATCCTGAAAACTGAGATCTAGGCCAAGGTGGCTTCCACAGAGCACTGGGAATCTCAGCCAGGATTTCACGTGATTTTATTCTGAAAGTCTTGGCAGCCATAATTGAGAGTCAAAACACACATAGACCTCATATTTTAGACCTCAATGGGCCTGGATTCATGTGAAATATTGGCCACTTTTTGGGAAGCCTTGCCTGTGAGAGTTCTCCAGAGATTTCTTTGAAATGAGCTTCCTCACCATTTAATGTTTCCTAAATAAATTGAAACCCACAGTGCCTCCAACTTCATCTTTGAAAAATAGCTAAATACATACCATGAATTTTATGAAATTTCAATGACCAGGTGGCAATGGAGAAACTTTGGATGACTTGTTGCTGATCATGAGTGTACCAGACTGTGCTTGGATTTACTTTGTTTCATGAAAACAGTGTAGAAAAGAGATCCCTCTAAGTTGGAGACTGCTGAGTAGTGGGCCTAGATCAGTGGTGTTCAGGTATGTGATAAAACATCTGTGGTGGTACCATGTGGATCTGCCCTTGGATTCCAAATGGCTTGAGACTGACATGGTGAAGTCAGCAGACCCTATTATATAAAAACATCTTGTTATATGGAGAGGTTTCCGAGCAATGTTCAGAATCAGATTGCTATGGACAAGCGGGCAAGCTATGTGGGGTGAAGCCTGGTTGGTGCATTTTCCTGCAGACCTTGACCCACCACACGTGACAGAACTCCCTCCATCAGTGGTACCTGTTGAACTCCTTGTATTTCCTGAAGCAAATACCAAATTCACAGTGCAGCAGCAAGAAACACCTCGAAAAGTGGAAGATGATCAAATGGCTTCACAGTCCACAGGGGGAGACACTTAGACCACAGTGGCCACAGTTTACCTACAAAGACAGAATTCAGCACTGCTTCCTCATGTTCATCGGAAAATAAAAAAAACATATCCTCCAGGTCACAGAGATCAGACCCAGCTTTGTTGGTCTCTCTAGAAAGGATGCTAAAATTCCTGACAACAACATATATTTCAAGTGCCCAACCTCAGAGCCAGTTTCTCAAGAGTCTTTAGGCCCAATGAGCTCCATGTTTGTGGAGTGTTTACCCTGTCCCTTACTTTTGGAAACTCCTCTACCACATCCAAGATTGTGAACTCCTAAATATTTTCCATTTCAGATATGTATTCACAGATTTCCTAACTCTTCTTCTCTAATCGTGTCTTATTTGGGGCAAAGGTAATGTAAAGGCAATGTTCTGGATGAGAGTGGGAATAGTTTTGTGTAGCACATATTTGCATACACATTGGATTCATTTTCCTATTTTCCATTCGAATTACTGAATTCCTGACACTAACCCATACCCTAATAGACTCTGACTACTAATCCTAAAATGATGGACAAAAATAACCAAACAGAATGGAAATGAAAGCAGTTCAGAGAAGGCATGGTGTATAGTTGGACTTTCCTTTTGCATGATAAAGTGTAGGTGTTATAAATCTAGTCAATTTTTAATTGAAATAAATCTCCATGTGTTTTTAAAGTTAACAAATATGTGAATTCCTGTCTCCCTTTCTCTGTAGCCTGTTCAGCACATATATTTTTATATGCAAATATAGAAAAATAACTGGTATCACACATATATCCTTGTGAGTTTGGCTGTCTTGGGAGATACAAATTGTGGGAAGAGATCACTCCTCCTAAACGCTGTTGAAACTGAAAATTCAAGCTATGGGTGAACTTCCTTGCTGAACAATATTATACATAAATCCATGTTCAGTAAAATGATTATTCTTGGATCTGTGGATGATATATGTTTCATAGTGAATTTCGATTGGCATGTATATTGATACATTATAGTGTCTGTGTGTGTGTGTGTGTGTGTGTGTGTGTATATATATATATATATATATATATATATATAAATACATAAATGCACACACACATATCTATATATATATATACACTCTCAAGATTTTTCAAAATATGAAATATATGTTTCTTATTATACACTCCCTAAATTCATTCGTGTTCATATATGTAAATTTATAGTCAACATTTCACAAGATTATTCTCATGAAAATTCATCCACTTGAAATACATATTCGTTTCCTAGTACTGAAAACTAACTTCAGTGAATAGTGCATACAAATCATAATACTTCTACAGTAACTGACCCAGTTTAGCATCAATGGAAGTAGATTCCTATGGGATATGATGTGTATTTTGACGTTCACTTTCATTCAACACTGGTGCATTACTATTTTTTTCAGTTTTTGCGCATCATAGGATATATATTTCATCCACAAGTTAGGAAATTTATAGGCTTTTTTTATACTTAAAATCAAATCCTGCTTCAGAACATAGGAATTCCTCTATATTTCTTGACTCATCTTTTCATGAGATTTCTTTCCAAACACATTATTTTCCATTTTCATAATCACTTTTGAAGCTAAACTCACACACCCTTCATGATAAAAACATAACCCTAATATTACCATTAGATGTATAACTCATTGGAATGAATGATTGTATATCAATATAAGATTTCTTACATATTTTCAGATATCAATTAAATCCATGATTTAAAGTGGAAACAGTATATTATTAATTCACAGTATTGTCAATTCATGCATTTCTTCTACATTCATAGACACAGGGTACAACTCTGTGGACCCCTAATACTAATTTATACCTCTTCAAAATATTGCTCCCAGAAATGTTAGAAGAAATACTCATGTCACCTGATCTACATATACATTTTATCAGAGTAATATTCTGATCACAAAATGCAAAGGTCACACTTCTGATTGTAGCAAATTCTAGATGGAAAGTGATCCTGGATTACTAAAAACATCCATGTCCAGGTTGCCTAATGCTCTCAAATGTCAATCATATTGGTGACTACATATTTGTTTCTTCCTAAGATTATATATTGAAACTCAACCTTGTTGATAATGTCTAATCCTATCATTCACTTTATACTTTGCCTGATTTCATAATGTGTGTATTGATATCTGATTTCCTACATAATTTTCCCAGTTCATCATTGTGACTGACTCTCCACATGTGCTGAAATTTACATTCACTCTCTAACCGAAAACCTAGGGCTATTGAACTTTTGGTCCAAATCCTATACTCACTCTTCTTCCAAAACAGACCGACTATCTTTCTAATTCTAACAACTATCCTTTTTTTGACTGGACGAACTCTTCTACATTCAATCATCCAGGGTACAAGATGATATGCCATTGTATATTGATTTATCTGAGATATCTGTGTGAACAAAATTCAACGCTAAGTATTCCAATCAAGGGCCCAATGCCCTTCTGAGCTTCAAATCTTACCTAGATTTCTGTTTTCATACTTATATTTCACATCTATATTCTTATAAATATCCCAGGTTCCCAATACCATTATTCTTCCAGCAGAATGATTCCTAACTCAAATCGAACATGTTATTAACCCTAACCATACATTGTTCCCTCAATCTAACTTTATAGAAGAACAGGGACAGAGTTGGTCTTAATATAGAGGAATATAGGGGATCTTCCACCCGCTGAGAACCTCAAAGGTCCATGCAGAAATTATCCCTGGGGAAGATGAAGGCAGCTATAAAGGACCTGAGAGGGCAAAAGTCATCTTGTAAGGCAAACAACCTGGTTAGGATGAAGGGATGTGTGTGAATCAGCCTCTCTCTTCTTAATGTAGAGAAGATGGACCAAACCAGGTCTGTGTGAGAGCTGTTCCCGGGTGCCTATGGTTGATATACCGTTCTAAGTTGTGAAAGTGTCACAGAAAGTAGGGGCAGCCTGCATCTCATGGGACCCTTTGAAGGAACTGTTGGGACAAAGTGGTTGCCAAACCAGTGACCTCATTCAGTTCCGAACGGAAGTGACCTATCTCACTTCCTTGGTCTTGGAATACTCTGAACTTGGAATCCCGGAAGCCAGGCACACAGAACCAGTCCCAGACCCAGTCCCAGTGGACTCACTTGTTTGGTTTTACCAAGGACAGAATCAGTCTTTCTTGGTACCTACTGATTTGAGAATGGCCAAATGCCAGGAGAGCTTTGGAGAGTGGCCTTTCCTGAGAAAGAAGGTAGTGGCTCAAAGCTGGCTCCTGAAAACTTCAAAGAGTTGGCCAAGGAGTCCAGATCTCAGACAGTACAGGGCATTTTGGGGGAACATAGTATGGTAAAACGGTCAGAGGAAATTCCGGAGAGTCAAAGACCTACTTGGGGGAAGAAAGTCCTATGTTGTTGTGGGTGTGAGTTTGTTGTTTTGTCTCATGTTCTGAGAATTGGTAGGAAAGGAAGTTTGTTTGATTTGAAGTGGACTATTTCTAGTAAGTCGTTTGACAAGGCAAGTGTTTCTATGTCTATGTATCCCACTGTGTTTGTAGTTGTAGACATTAGAAAACATAATGCATCAATGAATGTGTCCTGTCTAGTATAATGCTTCCCAGAATTCATACTGCCCAATTTATGATTGGACTGCAGCTTTCCTTATGGATGGTTAGCAATTACTATCTTCATAATTTCCTGTTTTATTCCTGAATTCTGGCCACTCTCCGGAATAGGCTCATGGTTTTCTGTCCAAGATACGTACCACCTCCAAGCTCTGTGACATGGCCATGTACTGGAGAGCTGAAGGAAATGGGAGCATCTCAGGAAACTCAGATATCAGTGTGACCAGTAAAGTCTATGTGGAGAAACCCTGCTTTGGGAATTTTGCTTACCTATGGTTCTGGTGCTGTGAATATCTAGAAGGTCTTTGCCTTAGGCCACCCCTTTGTGAATCCTGAAGAAAAGAGTTTTCAAATGGAAATGAATAGGCATCACCTGTGGCTCTTTGTTTTTTTGCTTTGTAAACAGATGTGTCTGAATCAGCCCCTTGGCCCAGTGTGATTTTTTGGAGAAGTAGATCAGTATTAATGGCAGGCCTATTTGATCATTCCTGGTTAACAGGAAGGGTTTCCAGGCCACCCTGACTTTAGGCAAATTAGAGGCAAGGGAGATTATTTTGGACACTGTCTTGGTATGCACCCCTCATGGAAACCTCAACCCAGAGGTAATGATGAGTGTCTATATAAAAGAAGATGAGGGCCACGTGGGAGTGTTTTGGTATTAATTGTGGTCAGTTGTGTGGCCGTAGGAAGAGATTCCTGGGTCAACCTGGGCTTGAACTATGGTGTGATTCCCCTTAGAGACTAAGTTTTGGAACTGAACTCAGAGAAGTATTACCATGAATTCTGTTGGGATTTTAGAAGGCCATGCATGAGAGTTGCCCTTGGAGACTGAGATTTAGGCCCAGGATGGCTTTCCACAGAGCACTGGGAATCTCAGCTAGGATATCACATGATTTCATTCTGAAAGACTTGGCAGCCATACTTGAGAGTAAAATCACACATGGAGCTCACATTGTAGACCTCAATGGGCCAGGCTTCATTTGACCTTTTGGCCACTCTTTGGGAAGACTTGCCTGTGAGAGTTCTCCGGAGCTTTCATTGAAATGAGCTTCCTCACCATTTAATGGTTCCTGAATGAATTGAAACCCACAGTGACACCAACTTCATCCTTGAAAAATGGCTAGATAAATACCATGGAATATTTGAAATTCCCAAGAGCAGGTGGCACTGGAGAATCTTTGGATGTTCTGTTGCTGATCATGAGTGTACCAGACAGTGCCTTGATTTACTGGGTTTCATGAAATTGGTGTAGAACAAAGATGCCAGTACGTTGGAACCTGCTTAGTAGTGTACCTAGAGCAGTGGTTTGCAGGTGTATGATAAAACATCTGTGATGGGGCCACATGGATCTGCCATTGGCTTCCAAAAGCCTTGTGACTGACATGGTGTAGCCAGCAGAACCTTATATGTAAAGGCATCTTGTTACATTGAGAGGTTTTAGGGCAATGTTCAGAATTGGGTTGCTACAGACAAGGAGGCTAGCTTCGTTGAATAGAAGCCTGGTTGGGGCGTTCTCCTGCACACCCTGACCCACCATACGTGAGAGTACTCTCTCCAGCACTGTGTCCCCGTTGATCTCATGGTATTTACTGAAGTCAATACCAAACTCCCAGTGCAAACAGTAAGAATCAGCAGGAAAAGTGGAGGATGACCAAATGGCTTCTCAGTCCACACGAGGAGACACTTAGCTCCCAGTGGCCACAGTTTACCTACAATGAGGGAATTCAGAACTGCTGCCTCATGTTCACTAGAAAATAAGAAACCATGTCCTTCAGGTCACATATATGCAGATCCAGCTTTGATTGTCTCACTACAAAGGAAGCTGAAGCTCTTGACAACAACATATATTACAAGGGCCCAACCTCAAAGGCAGTTTCTCAAAGAGTCATTAGGCCAGCAGAACTCCATATTTGTGGAGTATTTACTCTATCCCATACTTTTGGAAATTCCTCTATCGCCTCCAAGGCTGTGAACTCCTGAGCATTTTCATTTCCACATATGTATTCAGATTTTCTAACTCTTCTCCACTAATTGTGTCTTAATTGGGGCAAAGGTTATGTCAAGGCATTGTTCTGGATGAGAGTGGGATGATTTTTGTGTAGCACATATTTGCATACACATTAGATTCATTTTCATATTTTCCATTTGAAATACTGTATCCCTGACATTAACCCATAACCTACTAGACTCTGACTACTAATCCTAATATGATGGAGAACAAGAAACCTAACAGAATAGAAATACAGGCCGTTCATAGGAGGCATGGCGTATACTTGGACATCCCTTCTGCTTTATCAAGGGTATGTGTTATAAATCTAGTCAACTTTTCATTGTAATAGGTCTCCATGAGTTTTTAAAGTTAACACATATGTAAATCTCTGTCTCCCATTCTCTGTAGCCTATTCATCACATGTATTTTTTATGTATATTTAGAATCCTACCTGGTATCACAAGTACATTTTTGTAAGCTCGCTGATTTTGAAAGATACATATTTTGATAAGATATCAATCCCCCTAAATAATGATGGAACTGAAAATTAAACCTGTTGGTGAATTTCCTAGATGAACAACATTATATATAAATTGATGTTCAGTAAAATGAATATTTTTGGAAATGTGGATGATATGTATTACACGGTGAATTTTGACTAGCATATATATTGCTACATTATAATGTCTGTGTGTGTCTATCTATCTATCTATATATATATATATATATATATATATATATATATACTGTCCCGATTTTTCAAAATATGAAATATATGTGTCTTATTATACACTCCCTAAATTCACTCATGTTTCTAAATGTGGTTTATAATCAACTTTTCAAAAGATAATTCTCAGAAACATTCATCCGCCAGAAATACATATTTATTTCCTAGTACTGAAAACTAACTTCAGTGAATGGAGCTTACAAATCCTAATATTTCTACAGTAACTGAATCAGTTAAACATCAATGCAAGTAGAATCCTACGGGACATGATGTGTATTTTGAAGTTCATTTTTATTCAATATTGGTACATTATTATTTTTTCAGTTTATGGACATCATAGGATATATCATTTCATCCACAAGTTCAAAAATTTAAAGGCATTTGTTTCACTTTCAATCACTTCCTGCTTCAGAACACATGTATACCTCTAAGTTTCTTGACTGGTCTTTTCATGAGATTTCATACCAAACACATTAATTTTGATTTCCATAATCACTTTTGAAGCAAAACTCACATACCATTCATATTAATTATCACTCTGATATTAACATTAGATGTATAACTGGTTGGAATGAATGATTGTATGTCAATATAAGATTTCTTATATCTTTTCAGATATCAATTCCATCTATTATTTAAAGTGGAACCAGTTATATTATTTATTCACACTATGGTCTATTCATGCATTATCTCTATATTCATAGACACAGTGTACACCTCTTTGTACCCCCAATACTAATTTATACGTCTTCAAAATATTGCTCCCTGGAATGGTGGAAGTGGACTCATGTCACCTGATCTTCATATACATTTAATCACAGAAATATTCTGGACGCAAAATGCAAAGGTCACACTTATGATTGTATAAAAGCCCAAATGGAAAGAAAACATGGATTACTAAAAACATCCATGTCCAGGTTCCCTAATGCTCTCAAATGTCAATCCTATTGGTGACTACATATGTGTTTCCTCTTAAAATTATATATTCAAACTCAACCCAATTGAAAATGTCTAATTCTATCCCTCACTTTATATTTTGCCTGATTTCATAATGTCTCTATTGCTATCTGCTTTCCTACATATATTCCCCAGTTCATCATTGTGACTGACTCTTCACATGTGCTGACATTTACATTCACACTCTAATAAATAACCTATTGCTAAAGAACATTTGTTCCAAATCCTAAACTCACTCTTCTTCCTAAACATACTAACTATCTTCTTAATCCTACTGAGTATCCCTTTTTTGACTGGATGTTCTCTTCTACATTCAATATTCAAGGTACAAGGTCTTATGCTATTGTATATTGATTTATCTGAGACATCGGTGCAGAATGTAATTCAACGCTATGTATCACAATCAAGGGCCCAATGAACTTCTGGGCTTCAAATCTTACTTAGATTTCTTTTTTCATACATATATTTCATCTCTATATTCTTAAAATAATCACAAGTTTCCAATACCATTATTCATGCAGCAGAATAATTCCTAACCCAAATGGAACATGTTATTAACACTAACCATACACTGTTTGTGTTAATAACATGTTTACAGAAGAGCAGGGACAGTGTTGATCTTACAATACAGGAATGTAGTGGATCTTCCATCTGCTGAGAACCTCAAAGCGACATGCAGAAATGATCCCTGGAGAAGATGTAGGCAGGTATGAAGGACCTGAGAGAGCAAAAGTCATCTTCCATCGCAAACAACCTGGTCAGGATGAAGGGATGTTTCTGAATCAGCCTCTCTCATCTTAATGTAGAGAATATGGACCAAACCAAGACTGTGTGGAGAGCTGTTCCTGGTTCCCTATGGTTGATATACCATTCTAACTTGTGAAAGTGTCACAGGAAGTATGGGCAGCCTCCATCTCATGGGACCATTGGAAGAAACTCTTAGGACAAAGTGGTTGCTGAGGCAGTGATCTCATTCAGTTCCTGAAGGAAGTGACCTCAACTCACTTCCTTATTGATGGAACTCTCTGAACATGGGATCCAGGACGCCAGGCAGCCTGATCCAGTCCAAGTCCCAGTCCCAGTGGTCTCACTTGTTTGGATTTACCAAGGACAGAATCAGTCTTTCTTGGTACCTACTAAGGTGAGGAAGCCAAATACCTGGAAAGCTCAGAAGAGGGGCTTTTCCTGGAAAAGCAGGTAGTGGCTCACTCCTGGTTCCTGACAACTTCACAGAGTTGGCCAAGGAGACCATATCTGAGACAGGACAGGACATTTCGGGGAAACATAGTATGGCCCACCAGTCAGAGGATACTCCGGGTAGTCTCATGCCTATTTGGGGGAAGAAGGTGTCATTGTCGGTGTTGGTGTGTGTTTGTGGTTTTGTCTCATGTTCTGAGAATAGGAAGGAAAGTCAGTTTGTTTGGTTTGGAGTGAACTGTTTTTAGTATGTCGTTTGACAAGGCAAGTGTTTCTGGGTCTGTGTATCACACTGTGTCCGTGGTTGTAGACATTAGAAAAG
This sequence comes from Callospermophilus lateralis, assembly GCF_048772815.1. Classification (NCBI taxonomy): domain Eukaryota; kingdom Metazoa; phylum Chordata; class Mammalia; order Rodentia; family Sciuridae; genus Callospermophilus; species Callospermophilus lateralis. Next base: position 114,539,147 of record NC_135313.1, on the reverse strand, counting down.
AGAATGCATCAATGGATATGTCCTGTCTAGTAGAAAGCTTCCCAGCATTCATCCTGCCCATTTTATGAATGGACTGTGAATTGCCTTATTAATGGGCAATACCTGCTACCTTCCTCATTTGCTGTTTTCTTCCAGAATTCTGGACACTCTCCAGAATAGGCTCATGGTTTTGTGTCTAAGTTATGTACCACCTCCAAGCTCTGTGACAAGGCAATGTTCTGGATAGCTGAAGGAAATGACGAGCATCTGAGAAAACTCAGATATCAGTTGACCAGGAAAGTCTCAGTGGAGAAACCCTGCTTTGGGCCATTTGCTTACCTATTGTTCTGTTGCCCTGAGAGTCAGGAAGTCTTTGTCTCATGCCACCCCTTTGTGAATCCCTAAGAAAATAGTTTTCAAATGGAAATAAATAGGCTTCACCTTTGGCTCTTTCCTTAATTGATTTGGAAAGAGTTGTGTCTGAATCAGCCTCTTGGCCCAGTGTGATTCTTTGACTTAGATTCTCAGCACCTGATGGATCTAAAGAAAGATCCCATGTGTGCATCCAAATCAAAAATGGCAAAAAGAGCTGTCATTGTGGATGAAGTCTTTTGCCTTCCTCTGTAAGGTTCCTGAATTCCATCAAGTGAGAATCGGGATCAATTGGGTCAGATGAGTTCGTCAAAGCCCTTCAGAGGCTATCCGGTAGGTGCTTAGGTTTTCTCATCACTCCAATTCACATAAAGTATCTTTAACCGACACTCAATATGCCTCAAATGGGAAAAGTGGAGCAGTATTACGGGCAGACCTTTTTGATCACTCCTGGTACAAAGGAAGGGTGTCCAGGCCACCCTGAATTTAGGCAAATGAGGAGCAATGGAGCTTATTTTGGACACTGTCTTGGGCTGCGTCCCTCATGGACACCTCCAGCCAGAGGTTATGATGAGTGTCAATATGAAAGAAGATGAGGGCCATGTGGGAGAATTTCGGTTTTATTGTGGTCATTTGTGTGGCAGTTGGAAGAGATGACTGGGTCCACCTGGGCTTGAACTCTGGTGTGATTCCCCTTAGAGACTGAGTTCTGGAACTCACCTCAGAGAAGTATTGCCATGAATTGTGTTGGGATTTGAGGAAGCCACGCATGAGAGTCATCCTTGGAAACTGAGATCAAGGCCCAGGGTAACTTTCCACAGGGCACTCTGATCTCAACCAGGATATCACATGATTTTATTCTGAAAGACTTGGAAGCCATTGTTGAGAGTAAAACAGACAATGACATCACATTTTAGACCTCAATGGCCCTGGCTTCATGTGACCCTTTGGCCACTCTTTGGGAAGACTTGCCTGTGAGAATTCTCCAGAACTTTCATTGAAATGAGCTTCCTCAACATTTAATGGTTCCTGAATGAATTGAAATCCACAGTGCATCCAACTTCATCCTTGAAAAATGGCTGGATAAATACCATGAAAATTTTCAATTTCCCATGACCAGGTGGCACTGGAGAACCATTGGATATTCTGTTGCTGATCATGAGTGTACCAGACAGTGCCTTGATTGATTGGGTTTCATGAAAATAAGTTGGAGCCTGCTGAGTAGTTGTCCTAGAGTAGTGGTTGGCAGGTGTGTGAAAAATATATGTGGTGGGGCCATGTGGATCTACCATTGGCTTCCAAATGGCTTGTGACTGACATGGTGCAGTCAGCAGACCCTCCTATGCAAAGGCATCTTGTTATATGGTGAGGTTTCAGGGCCATGTTTACAATCAGGTTGCTATGTTTAAGGGGGCAAGCTATGTGGGATAGAAGCCTGGTTGGTGTATTCTCCTGCATACCCTGACCCACCACGCCTCACAGAACTCGCTCCAGCACTGTGTCCCAGTTGAACTCCTTGGATTCCATGAAGCAATTACTAAACTCCCAATGCAACAGCAATAAACACATATAGAATCCTACCTGGTACCACACCTACATTCTTGTGAGGTGAACGACTTGGCAGATACAAATTGTGAGAGAAGATCACTCCTCCTAAATGCTGTTGGAACTGAAAATATAACCAATGGGTGAGCTTCCTAGTTTTACAACATTATACATAAATCCATGTTCAGTAAAATGAATATTTTAGATTTGTGAATGATATATATTTCATGATGAATTTCGAATAGCATATATATTGCTAGTTTTTAATGTGTGTGTGTATGTATATATATATGTGTGTGTGTGTGTATATATATATATATATATATATATATATATATATATATACATACATACATACCACATTCTCCAGATTTTTCAAAATATGAAATATTTTTATCTTAATATACACTCCCTTAATTCATTCATATTCATGTATGTGGATTTATGATCATCTTTTCTAAATTTTATTCTCAGAAATATTCATCCACCTGAAATATTTTTTGTTTTTACTACTGAAAACTAACTTCAGTGAATGTTGCATACAAATCCTAATATATCTAGAGTAACTGACCCAGTTTAACCTCAATGCAAGAAGATTCATATGGAACATGATGTGTATTTTGATGTTCATTTTAATTCAACACTGGTACATTACTATTTCTTCAGTTTATGCAAATAATAAGATATATATTTCATCAAAAAGATCACAAAATTATAGTAATTTTTTCACTTTCAATCACTTCCTACTTTAGAACACATGTATTCTTCCATATTTCTTGACTGGTCTTCTCAAGATTCTTTTTTCCAAATACATTATTTTCGATTTTCATAATCACATTGAAGCAAAACTCACACACCCTTCATGATAAACCATAACCCTAATATTAACATTGATGTATAACTTGTTGGAATGAATGATTGTATATCAATATAAGATTTTTCATATTTTCAGATATCAATTCAATCCACCATTTAAAGTGGAACCAGTTATATTACTTATTCACAGTTTGTCTATTCATGCATTATCTCTATATTCATAGACACAGCGTACACCTGTTTGTACCCCAAATACTAATTTATAAGTCTTCAAAATATTGCTCCCAAAAATGGTGGAAGAAATACTTATGTCACCCGATCTATATATACATTTTATCACAGTAATATTCTGGACACAAAATTCAAAGGTCAAACTTATATTTGTACCAAAGCCTAAATGGAAAGTGAACATGGATTACTAAAAACATCAATGTCCAATTTGCCTAATGCTCTCAAATATCAATCCTATTGATGACTACATATTCGTTTCTTCCTAAGATTATATATTCAAACTCAACCCTGTTGAAAATGTCTAATCCTATCACTGACTTTATATGCCTGAGTTTGTAATGTCTGTATTGATATGTGCTTTCCAACATATATTCTCCAATTCATCATTGTGACTGACTCTTCACTTGTGTTGACATTTACGTTCACTCTGTAACTGAAACCCTATTGCTAAAGAACTTTTGTTCCAAATTTTATACTCACTCTTCTTTCTAAACCTACCGACTATCTTCCTAATTTTACCGACTATCACTTTTGAATGGATGTTCTCATCTACATTCAATCATCCAAGTAAATGTAGGGCGAGTGTCAGAGGATGAGACCACCAAAAGACTATCTCATGCAACAGAAAGGGTTTATTTGGGGTCCAGCATGCTGGGCCTCAGAGCTCACTTAAATAGAGCAGAGAGCCCTGAGAACATCTTAAGCAGAGCTTATATAATTTTCTTGGAGAGGGCAGGGAGGGAAGTTTATTGATGGGTCAGGGCGAGTTAGCGGTTTGTGTGTAAACGGATGAGGGAGTACATTCTGCAGTTCAGCAGTTGGGGACAGCACATTCTGGGAACAAGATTAGGAAACATTTCTCAACATTTCAACAGTGTTTTGTTAAGCATACAGAAAAACAGAAAGTGACAAGTACATATTTTATTAACATTTCATTCCCCACTTCTTCTTCTGGCTACTTTTAATCATAAAAGTGATTGTTGCGGGGTGTCACATTTTATGTATGCTAGTGGGGTATTAACATAAGTTTAACTTGTCCAATTTGAGCTTGGAGAAAAGAAATTACATGGTTGAGAAACATGGTTTTATAGTAAGCAATAAAATGAAGATTATTATTGGACCGGCCAGGGTTGATTAAAACGTAGTTAACCAGGGGGACTGTGTAAACCAAGACTCAAACCACCAATTTTGGGTCTCTATCTCTCTTTGATGCTCTTCAAGGCATCTTTTTAATTTACTCATACAGTTTGTTACAACTCCAGTATGGTCGACATAAAAAAAACATTCTTTCCTCAATGCAGCACAAAGGCTCCCTTCTCTCATGAAATGGAGGTCCAACCCTCGACTTTTCTGTAAAACAACTTCAAAGAGAGAGGTAAAAGATTCCTGCAAAGCTGTGATGGAATTTTCTAATATCTTTAAGTTTTGATGTATTGCTGCTTCTAATTGGGTCATTTGTTGTGTCCCATGGACCAGGGCAGTGGTTCCTGTGCGAACCCGGGCAGCAACTCCTATTCATAATAGAAAGGCTAAGGTGAGAGATATATGTTCCCAACTGAACCGGGTTGTATGCCCCTCTATTTGATCTTCAAATGAACCTGCATCATAATAGAGCACTCTGGGAAACATCTGCACCATTACACAATTAATCACTTCTGTTGATCATTTCATAAAAACATAAACAACGTTTAAGTGTATAGAATTATATTGTTGTAGGGACGGACAAGGCAAGGCACCTAAGATAGCACCAAAGACAAGGAAGCAGTCATATTTGGTTGCAACCAGATTCAGAGGGCATTGCTTCTGTTGTAATCAATTAATCCCCTGAAACCCAAGTTTAGGTAGTTTCAGAATTTTGAACCCAACATGTAAGGGAAGGGGCTCTGAAGTTCACAGTCTGCAGAAGTTCACAAAGAGCAGTTGTGTTTCTGATTTTTCCTCAGTTATGTGCAAGTTAAATTTTCAAGGACACCTGGGTGGGGGAGAGCTTTTTTTTCCCTTTTTTCCCCCTGCCAGCTGTTTCCATGGAGCCCAGTTTGTAACTTATCCATCTTAGAAATGTAGCCATCTCTATGAAGCCCCAGCTCAAGGCCAGAGGCCTTGATCACATATGTTGTGAAAAACTAGTAAGGGTGTGTCTAGCTCAGGAGTGCTGATTTTTTTCAGCCAGTTGCCAGGTAGACCAGGGCAACATGAAAAGAGGAAGTTTATCTACAGTGAACTTTTTTATAGGGACTCTTTTGCTGAAAGTCCTAAAGTTAGCCATGGTGAAAACTTCTGGATAAGGTCAGTTAAGACTTTACTGTGGGCCTGGTACAGAGGGGGAAGACGGGGAATACAGGGCTGAGAGCAGCTCTTTGGATCTGAGAATGAGGAAGGAGAGATGTAAAAGAATAATGGAAAAGGGTTTTGAGATCTTCCTAGCAACAAAAACATGAGTAGTAGAACGGGTAGAACAGAGGGGGAGATGGGAGTGAGTATCCCAAAAAGCCTGTAAGGGACTTTAAATTCTTAGTAACCTGTTTTCAGTGATGACAAAGCAACTTTAAAGGCCATTTTCATCACATCTTGGATAGGGGTCTGAGGGCTCTTCTCAGCTGGTTTGAGCTTTGGGTTAGCTGGTAAGAGGACCTGGTGGGACCCAGTGTGGGCACTGACAGGAGAAGAGAGGAGTGAGTGAGTGGAGGGTTACCTCAGTACCTGCTACCTCAGCAAGGGGGCAATAGTCTGAGAAACGGTGGAGGTTTGGGTTTTTAATACAGTAATTGGAGGGGAGAAATCAAGTTGATGAGGTGGGAGTGACAACAGAGAGTCTAGAGCAGAAGGCTGAGGGTGAGCATGTATTGGAGAAGCATAGTTCACGATGTGAGCAAAGGAGAGAAAAGGCCTCCACATAGAGGAATCTCCTTTCACCCTTTTGAGCACTTGCAGAAGTTAAAAAGGTCACACAGAATTTGAGGATCTAGAGACCCCTCTGGGGGCCATCGGTTTTGGTTGTCTAATTGGTAATATGGCCAATGCTGTGTACAGAATTTGATGAGGAGTTTGGGTTCCATGTGGCAGTCTCTGTATGCTCACATCCCCATGACTTACAGAAGATGTCGGCGTTCCCCACACACAGCCTTGACTGTTTGTGGCTTTGATAGTACACTGGGCAAACATAGTAATCTAGGCTAGCCAACCAGCATCTGGCTCGCGTGTCCCTCCATCAATAATATTTGTTTCCATTATCTATGGTATGGAAGGAAAATAATGGAATTTTAGTGGGATCCACTTCATTAGGGATATCCCAATAGGGAAGACCTATACGCAGCTGACAAATGTCTGGCTGGAGAGATGGCCACCAGGTCCCTAAGTGGGCTGTATGCAAGATAGACCATACTTCCTTTCCAGTAGTATTTGTGATCAGCCATCGCTGCTGAACAGGCTTATGAGGGTTAGGACTACTGGTGGTCAAGGGGAGAGTCTATAGCCTTATCCACACAGCGAATCCACAATTTGAAAGGGTTTCCAGTCTTTTCCAGTTTCCAGACAGAGTCTGGACAGGGCACAGGCTTGAGATGAGAGGTAGGGATCCAGGAAGTGATTTTGACTACCTTTACCCTGTAGGTGTTATAAGTAGCACCTGGTATGGTCCTTTTCAGCGGAGTTCCAGGGATGACACCAGATGTCGTCTTACATAGACGAACTCTCTACTTGATATCGCTGTAGAGTCCCCTCATCCCCAGGTTGGTAGGCAGTGGCCATCTGTTTTCACAGGTATCCCTGAGTTCTTTCAAGAGCTTTAGGTCTGTTAAGCAAGGGGGTGTGGAAGGAATCCTTAGGTCTTAGAGTTGGGGTAGGTCCCTTACTGGAGGAGGGACACCATAGAGAATTTCACAGGGTGTGAGGTTACACAAAGAAATAGATTGAGTATTTCTTGCATGAAACAGTACATAAAGCAGGAGCATAGTCCAATCTTTTATGCCAGTCTCTAAGCTTAATTTTGTTATTGTCTCTTTAATGGTTCTATTCATTCTTTCTACCTGTCCTGAACTCGGGGGTCTGTAAACACAATGTAACTTCCAATTAATCCCCAGGGTCCTTGCTAACCTCTGAGTTACCTGGGCCACAAACGCCGGTCCATTATCAGACAATATTACTTTAGGCAGGCCGTACCTTGGAAAAATATCTTCCAGGATCCTCTTGACCACCATTTGCACTGTTTCATTTTTTTTTCTTTTCTTTTTTTTTTGGGGGGAAGGCTTCAATCCATCCTGAAAACATATCTACAAAGAATAGGAGATATTTAAGTCCATTCCTTGCTGGCTTAATTTCAGTAAAGTCCACTTACCAGAATTGTCCTGGTCTGGTTCCTCGTAGGTGCTTTCCTGCAGGAAGCTTGGAAGGGTAAGAATTAACCAATTGATGGACCCAACAGGCTTTTGTTATCCATTCAGTTGTTTTCTTTCACTGTGAGTCGGTTACTGGAAAACTCTGTTCTTGATCCTTCAGAAATGAATGCAGTTTCTTTGAACCAAGGTGAGTGATTTGATGTACATTTTCTACTGACATAGTTAGAGCCGTGATTATAGGAGTTTTTACTGAAGGATTTAGAAATTCCATTTGGGGGCCTTCAGGGTTAAAAGTTATTTTGGCCCAGAGCTTTGTGAGCAGATCTCTGCCAATCAATGGGGCCGTGCATTCTGGGATTACTTGGAAGGAGTGATGGATTTTTCCTTTCCCCTGGTCCATGGTCCTCTTAGTTGTCCAAGCCCGATATTTACTGCCATTAGCCCCTTGAATTAGAGACCTTTTATTTGATAGAGGTTCCAATGGGGCCTTAAAGGCAGAATATATTGCCCCTGTATCCAATTCAAAGTATACTGGGCTCCCCTCCACATCAAAAGTTAACCTGAGCTCGAGGAGAGGATCTGAGCCCCGACTTTCTTAGTAATCCTAAAGAGTCAGAATGTCCAGCTGGCCTGGCTGTCTCTTTCTAGGGCACTCTTTAGCCCAGTGTCCTTTTTTTGTAGAGTAGGCACATTGAATTGAGGCCAGGGGTGGCCTCTAGTGTGGGCCCTGGTGTCCCTTCCTGTCTCCATGTTTCTTAATTTCTGGTCTATTTGTTGTTGTGACCAGGACCTTAGTCAATGCCTTTAGTCTGTCTTTTGTTTCTTTTATCCTCCATTTGCTCCCTACTCTTCCTCAGTTTCTCTCTTATAGTATACCTTCTTGGCTTCTCTGACTAAACCTCTCAAAGTCATATCTTGTAATCCATCTAAGCATTGTAACCGTCTTTCAATATCCAGAACAGCTTGCCCAATAAAGGCCACCATGACAGATGCCTTTTGATTCTCTGCCTGAGGATCGAAAGGAGTAAATCTCCTATATGCCTCCATAATTCTCTGTAGGAACATGGAGGGACATTCATCAGTCCCTTGAATAATCTCTCTTACCTTGGCCAAAATAGTTGGTCGCCTAGCGGCCACTAAGATACCCACTATTAGAGCCCGGCAATAAGAGGAAGGATGCTCATTACCTTCACAGGTTTTGGGGTCCCAGTTGGGTCTGTGCAAGGAAAAGGAGGCTTTGCATATGTTGGGAAGTTTTGTCGGTCACCCATCTGGTCCGAGAATATTTTTTTCTAGAATCCAGGAAGATTCTCTTTTGTTCCTCTGTCATGAAGAGAGTCTCTAGGAGTTGTTGGCAGTCATCCCAAGTAGGCTGGTGTAAAAACATCTATGACACAACCACACCTGAGACCCAGGTGGGGTCCTCGGTAAAAGGGGGATTGTTATTTTTCCAGTTATTTAGGTCTGAAGAGGAGAAAGGTAAAAACTGGTAGGCTTGCATTTTTCCCCCATGTTTGTCATCAATCATTGTTCCTTAGAAATGGAGAGGGAGCATCACGGGAGTTCCATGGATTTCAATCATTCAACACCGGCAAATTCCTTTAGCCGGGCCAGCATCCTCCAGGGGAGGAGGGGCTGTGTTTGCCGCAGGGGAGTTATCTGGAGTGCGCTGGGCTAGCTTAGCTTCCTCCAATGGCGGACAGGCTGAGTCAGCAGCAGGGGAATTACTTAGAGGGGGTTGGGGGTTGGGGGAAGAGGGCAGAGAATAAGTAGTAGGACGAGAGTCCAGTAGAGTCTAATCTTGTGACTCAGGGAGAACAGAGGTTGAAGGAGGAGGAGGAGCAGAAGGTTTGAGGGAGCATGAGGGAAGGAGTAGGAGCGAGTGCAGGGGCAAGGAAAAGCTTCACACATGGAGGAGGAGAATTGCAGAGGTCCTGCAAATTTAAGATATATGTCTCTTGATCCAGATGTCTATGTGGCGCTGGCTGAAAGTCAATATCTCTGACTTTATAAATTAGTGGGAAGTAGAAAGATCCTTCTAGGGGCCATCTGAATCCAAAGGTGGGCCATTCTGAGGCACAGAGAGTCTGCCAGGTCCAGCGTTTTACTGAAAAACAAAGATTCTGAGCCCTTAAGCGGACTTTGGTGCAATGATCAAGGGTCAGGGAAAGAGGCATTGAAGTGCTCTATCCCATAATGAAAGATAAACTATCAGTAAAAGCAACAACACACGACACAGACAAGACAATACAATAAAGACAGGCAATGGACGTCCAACACTGAGACCAGCACTGAGTAGCCGGAAAAACCCGAAGGGCTGGCAATACCGAATCTGAAACAAAATATCACTGAGTCGAGGAGACTATTGTTCCTTGATTTCCCGAGTCCTCTGGGGAGTCCCCCAGTGACGTGGCCTGTGGCTCTATGACATGTCTGTCAGCCACCGTCGGAGAGAGCTCACACTCTTCATCAACAGCCATTTTGCAAAGCCCTAACCTGAAACCTGAAACCAGAAAGAGGTGCCTTGCATACCCCGAGAGGAGCCCGTTGGGGTCTCTCATCTGCAGCTGCTGGATCTCGGTGGAACCTCCATATGTAAAGGTCGGGCGAGCGTCCGGGGAAGAAACCACCAAGAGACTGTCTCATGCAAAAGCAAAGGGTTAATTATGGGTCCATCATGCTGGGGCTCAGAGTTCACTTGAATATAGCAGAGAGCCCTGAGAACAGCTTAAGCAGAGCTTATATACTTTCCTTGGAGAGGGCAGGGCAGGATGTTTATTGATGGGTCCGGGCGTGTGAGCTGTTTGTGGGCAACCGGGTGAGGAAGTACTTTCTGCAGTTTGGCAGTAGAGGGCAGCACATTCTGGGAACAAGATTAGCAAACAGTTCTCAAGATTTCAACAGTGTTTTATTAAGCATACAGAAAACAGGAAGTGATAAGTACCTATTTTATTTACCTTTCACCACCGACTACGCTTTGCCAGATTTCCTAATGTCTCTATTGATATCTGCTTTCCTACATATTTTCCCCAGTTCATCATTGTGACTGACTCTTCACATGTGGTGACATTTACATTCACTCTATACCTGAAACCATATAGCTAAAGAACTTTTGCTCCAAATCCTATGCTCACTCTCCTTTCTAAACTTACCAACTATCTTCCTAATTCTACCGATTATCCCTTTTTGACTGGAAGTTCTCTTTGACAATCAATCATCCAAAATACACGGACCTTTGCCATTGTATATTGATGTATCTGAGACATCTGTGCAGAAAATAAATCAAAGCTCAGTATCACAATCAAGGTCCCAATGCTCTTCTGGGCTTCAAATCTTACCTAGATTTCTGTTTTCATACTTATGTTTCACCTATATATTCTTGTAAATATCGCAGTTTTCCAATACCATTATTCATCCAGCAGAATGATTCCTAATGCAAATTGAACCTGTTATTAACCCTAACCATACACTGTTCCCTCAATCTAACTTTACAGAAGAGCAGGGACAGAGTAGGTCTTACAATGCAGGAATGTAGGGGAACTTCCTATTGCTAAGAAACTCAAAGGTACATGCAAAAATTATCCCTGGAGAAGTTGTAGGCAGCTATGAAGGAACTAGGTGAGCAAAAGTCATCTTCTCTTGCAAACAACCTGGTCAGGATGAAGGGATATGTCTGAATCAGCCTCTCTCTTCTTAATGTAGAGAAGAAGGACCAAACCAGGCTGTGTGGAGAGCTGTTCCCGGTTGCCTATGGTTAATATACCATTCTAACTTGTGAAACTGTCATAGGAAGTAGGGGCAGCCTTCATTTCAGGGGACCCTTGGAAGCAACTGTTAGGACAAAGTGGTTGCCAAGGGTGTGAGCTCATTCAGTTCCTGAAGGAAGTGACCTCAGACCTCACCTCACATCCTTGGTGATAGAACTCTCTGAATTTGGGATCAAGGAAGCCAGGCACCCAAATCCCATTCCAGTCCCAGTAGCAGTGGTCTCACTTCTTTGGATTTACCAAGGACAGAATCAGTCTTTGTTGGTACCTACTGATATGATGATTGCCAAAAGCCAGGAAAGCTCTGAAGAGTGGCCTTTCCTGAGAAAGCAGGTAGTGGATCACCGCTGCCTCCTGACAACTTTACAGAGTTGGCCAAGGAAACCAGACCTGAAACAGGACAGGCAATTTCTGGGGAACATAGTATGGCCCAATAGTCAGAGGACACTCCGGATAGTCAGAGACCTACTTGGGGGAAGAAGGTGCTTTGTGGGTGTGGGTGTGTGTTTGTGCTTTTGTCTCATGTTCTCAGAATAGGTAGGAATGGCGGTTTGTTTGGTTTGGAGTGAACTGTTTCTAATAAGTGATTTGATAAAGCAAGTGTTTCTATGTCCGTGTATCCCATTGGGTCCGTGGTTGTAGACATTAGAAAAGAGAATGCATGAATGGATGTGTCCTGTCTGGTAGAAAGCTTCCCAGCATTCATCCAGCCGAATATATGAATACACTGCGGCTTCCCTTATCGATGGGCAACACCTGCTATTTTCCTAAGTTCTGGTTTTATTTTTGAATTCTGGCCACTCTCCAGAATAGTCTCATGGTTTTGTGTCCAAGAGAAGTACCACCTTCAAGCTCTGTGACATGGCCATGTACTGGATAGCTGAAGGGAATGGCGAGCAACTAAGAAAACTCAGATATCAGTGTGACCAGTAAAGTCTCAGTGGAAAAACCGTGCTTTGGGCCTTTTGCTTACCTTTTGTTCTATTCCCCTGTATGTCAGGAATTTCTTTGCCTCAGGCCACCCCTTCGTGAAGCCCTGAAGAAAACGTTTTTCACATGGAAATGAATGGGCCTCACCTGTGGCTCTTTGCCTAATTGAGTTAGAAAGGGGTGTGTCTGAATCAGCCTCTTGGCCCTGTGTGAGGCTGTGGCTTAGATTCTTAGCACCTGATCGATATAAAGAAAGATCCCATGTGTGAATCCAAAACCAAAATGCCCAAAAGAGGAGTCATTGAGGATAAAGTCTCTTGCCTTCCACTGTAAGGTTCCTGACCTCCATCAAGTGAGAATAGGGATTCTTTGGGTCAAATGATTTCTTCAAATCCCTGCACATGCTAGCCCAGAGGTGCTTGTGTTTTCTCATGACTCCAATTCACATAAAGATTCTAAATCCCACTGTCAGTAGGCCTCAAATTGGAGAAGCAGAGCAGTATTACGGCAGGCCTATTTGATCACTCCTGGGTCACAGGAAGGGTGTCCAGGCAATCCTGACATTAGGAAAATAAGGGGCAAGGAAGCCTATTTTGGACACTGTCTTGGGCTATGTCCTTCATGGAAACTTCCAGCCAGAGGTTAAGATGAGTGACTATATGCAATAAGATGAGGGTCATGTGGGAATGTTTTGGTTTAATTTTGGTCATTTGTGTTGGGGTTGGAAGAAATGAGTAGGTCAACCAGGACTTGAAATCTAGTGTGATTCCCCTTAGAGACTGAGTTATGGAAGTGAACTCAGAGAAGTATTGGCATGAATTGTGTTGAGGTTTTAGGAGGCCACACATGAGACTCGCCCTTGGAAACTGAGACCTACGCCCAGGGTGGCTTTCCACAGAGCACTGGGAATCTCACACAGGATATCACAAGATTTTATTCTGAAAGACTGGCAGCCATAGTCAAAAGACACATAGACCTCACACTGTAGACCTCAATGGGCCTGGCTTCATGTGACCTTTTGGCGACTCTTTGGGAAGACTTGCCTGTGAGTGTCCTCCAGAGATTTCATTGAAATGAGCTTCCTCACAATTTAATGGTTCCTAAATGAATTGAAACCCACAGTGCCTCCAACTTCCACCTTGAAAAATGGCTAGATAAATACCATGAAATTTTTGAAATTCCTATGACCAGGTGGCACTGGAGAACCTTTGTATGCCCTGTTGCTGATCATGAGTGTACCAGAAAGTGCCTTTATTGACTGAGTTTCATTAAAATGGTGTAGAACAAAGATGCCAGTAAGTTGGATAGTCCTCAATTGTACGCGCAAGCTGTGGTGTGCAGGTTTGTGATAAAACATATGTGGTGGGGCCATATGGATCTGCCATTGCTTCTAAATGGCATGTGACTGACGTGGTGCAGCCAGAAAAACCTTATATGTAAAGGCATATTGGTATATGGAGAATTTATATGTCAATGTTCAGAATCAGGTTGCTATGGACAAGAGGACAATCTATGTGGGCTAGAATCCTGGTTGGTGCATTCTCCTGGAGACCATGACCCACTACACATGACAGAACTCCCTCCAGCACTGTGTCGCAGTTCAAATCCTTGTATTTCGTGAAGAAAATACCAAACTCCCAGTGCAGCAGCAAGAAACACCATGAAAAGTGGAGAATGACCAAATGCCTTCACAGTCCACACGGGGAGACTCTTAGACCCCAGTGGTCACAGTTTACCTACAAAGAGAGAATTCAGTACTGTAGCCTAGTGGAAAATAAGAAACCACGTCCTCCAGGTCACATAGGTGTAGACCCAGCTCTGATGGTCTCACTAGAAAGAAAGCTAAAGCTCCTGACAACAACATATATTTTGAGTTCCCAACCTCAGAGGCAGTTTCTCAAGAAGTCTTTAGGCCAGCAGAGCTCCAAGTTTGTGGAGTGTTTACCTTGTCCCTTACATTTGGAAACTCCTCTACCACATCCAAGGTTGTGAACTCCTTTGCATTTTCCATTCCAGATATATATTCACAGATTTTCTAACTCTTCTCCTCTAATTGTGTCTTATTTGGGGCGAAGGTAATGTGAAGCCATTGTTCTGGATGAGAGTGGGAAATTTATTTTGTAGCCCATATTTGCCTGCACATTGGATTCATTTTCCTTTTTTCCATTCAAAATACTGAATCCCTGACACTAACCCATACCCTAGTAGACTCTGACTACTAATCCTACTATGATGGAGAATAATAACACAAAAAGAATAGAAATACAAGCCGTTCAGAGGAGGCATGGTGTATAGTTGGACTTGCCTTTTGCATGATAAAGGGTAGGTGTTATATATCTAGTCCATTTTTCATTGAAATAGTTCTCTATGTGTTTTTTTTCCTTTAATTTTTATTGTTGGTTGTTCAAAACATTACCTATTTCTTGACATATCATATTTCACACTTTGATTCAAGTGGGTTATGAACTCCCATTTTTACCCCGTATACAGGTTTCAGCATCACATCTGTTACACATCCACTGTTTTACGTATTGCAATACTAGTGTCTGTTGTAGTCTGCTGTCTTTCCTATCCTCTACTATCCCCCATCCCCTCCCCTCCCATCTTCTCTCTCTACCCCATCTACTGTAATTCATTTCTCCCCCTTGTTTTTTTCCCCCTTTCCCCTCACTTCCTCTTGTATGTAATTTTGTATAACGATGAGGGTCTCCTTCCATTTCCATGCAATTTCCCTTCTGTTTCCTTTTCTCTTACACCTGTCACCCCTGTTTAATGTTAATCTTCTTCTCATGCTATTCCTCCCAACTCTGTTCTTAGTTACTCTCCTTATATCAAAGAAAACTATTGGCATTTGTTTTTGTAGGGATTGGCTAGCTTCACTTAGCATAATCTCTTCTAATGCCATCTATTTCCCTGCAAATTCTATGATTTTGACATTTTTTAATGCAGAGTATTACTCCATTGTGTATAAATGCCACATTTTTTTTTCCATTCGTCTATTGAAGGGCATCTCGGTTGGTTCCACACTGTTGCTATGTTGAATTGTGCTGCTATGAACATCAATGTAGCAGTGTCCCTGCAGCATGCACTTTTTAGGTCTTAGGGAATAGACCGAGAAGGGGAATAGCTGGGTCAAATGGTGGTTCCATTCCTAGCTTCCAACTAATCTCCATACTTCTTTCCAAATTGGCTGCACCAATTTTCAGTCCCACCAGCAATGTACAGGTGTACCCTTTTCCCCACATCCTCGCCAGCACTTGTTGTTTGACTTCATAATGGCTGCCAATCTTACTGGAGTGAGATGGTATCTTAGGATGGGTTTGTTTTCCATTTTTTCTGACTGCAAGAGATGGTGAGCATTTTTTCATGTACTTATTGATTGATTGTATGTCCTCATCTGAGAAGTGTCTGTTCAGGTCCTTGGACCATTTGATGATTGGGTTATTCATTTTCTTATTGTTTAATATTTTGAGTTCTTTGTATACTCTGGATATTAGGGCTCTATCTGAAGTGTGAGGAGTAAAGATTTGTTCCCAGGATGTAGACTACTTATTTACCTCTCTTATTGTTTCTTTTGATGAGAAAAAAATTTTTAGTTTGAGTAAGTCCCATTTGTTGATTCTAGTTATTAACTCGTGTGCTATGGGTGTCCTATTGAGGAATTTGGAGCCCAACCCCACAGTATGTAGATCATAGCCAACATTTTCTTGTATCAGATGCCGTGTCTCTGATTTGATATCAAGCTCCTTGATTCATTTTGAGTTAACTTTTGTGCATGACGAGAGAAATGGATTCAGTTTCATTTTGTTGCATATGAATTTCCAGTTTTCCCAGAACCATTTGTTGAACATGCTATCCTTCCTCCATTGCATGCTTTTAGACCTGATTGGCATTGCATTTGACATATAGAGAACTTTTGGTTATATTACCATTTTGATGATGTTCGTTCTGCCTATCCATGAACATAGAATATTTTTCCATCTTCTAAGATCTTCTTCTATTTCTCTCTTTAGGGTTCTTTAGTTTTCATTTTGTAAGTCTTTCACCTCTTTTGTTAGGTTGATTCCCAAGTATTTTTTTGTGTGTGTGGATATTTTGAATGGAGTGGTTGTCCTCATTTCTATTTCAGAGGATTTGTTGCTGATATACAGGAATGACTTTGATTTATGCGTATTGATTTTATATCCTGCAACTTTGGTGAATTCATTTATTAGCTCTAATAGTTTCTTTGTATACCTTTTTGGGTCTGCTAAGTATAGAATCATGTCTTCTGCAAATAGTGATAATTTATGTTTTTATTTTCCTATTTTTATGCCTTTGATTTCTTTAATCTCTCTAATTGCTCTGGCCAGTGTTTCGAGAACTATGTTGAACAGAAGTAGTGAGAGAGGGCATCCCTATCTTCTTCCAGATTTTAGAGGGAATGCCTTCAATTTTTCTCCATTCAGAATGATGCTAGCCTGAGGCTTAGCATAGAATGCTTTTACATTATTGAGGTATGTTCCTGTTATCCCTAGTTTTTCCAGAGTTTTTAACATAAAGGGATGCTGTACATTGTCGAATGCTTTCTCTGCATCTATTGAGATGATCATATGGTTCTTATTTTTAAGTCTATTGATGTGATGAATAACATTTATTGATTTCTGTATATTGATCCAGCCTTGCATCCCACGGATGAATCCTACTTGATCATGGTGCACAATTTTTTTAATATGTTTTTGTATCCGATTCGCCACAATTTTATTGAGGATTTTTGCATTTTTGCTGAAATAGCTTGAAAAGTATTGGTATTAGTTCCTCTTTAAAGGTTTTGTAAAACTCTGCTGTATACCCATCTGGTCCTGGGCTTTTCTTAGTTGGTAGTCTTTTGATGGTTTATTCTATTTCCTCAATTGTTGTGGGTCTGTTTAGGTTGCCTATATCCTCCTGACTCAATCTGGGCAGATTATATGACTTGAGAAATTTATCGATGCCTTCACTATCTTCTTTTTTATTGAATAATAAGAATTCAAAATAATTTCGGATTATCTTCTGTATTTCTGAACTATCTGTTGTGATACTGAGTTCTCCCTCTTCTTTTCTTTGTTAGCTTGGCTAAGGGTCTGTCGATTTTATTTATTTTTTCAAAGAACCATCTTTTCGTTTTGTCAATTTTTCAATTGTTTCTTTTGTTTCGATTTCATTAATTTCAGCTCTGATTTTAATTATTTCTTGGCTTCTACTTCTTTTGCTGTTGTTTTGCTCTTCTTTTTCTAGGATTCTGAGATGAAGTATGAGATCATTTATTTGTCGTTTTTTTTTTCCTTTTTTTAAGGAATGAAATCCAAGCAATGAATTTTGTTCTTAGAACTGCTTTCACTGTGTCCCATAGATTCCGATATGTTATGTCTGTGTTTTCATTTATCTCTAAGAATTTTTTAATTTCCTCCTTGGTGTCTTCTATAACCCATTGATCATTCAGTAACCTATTTTTCATTCTCCAAGTGATACATGATTTTTCCTTCATTCTTTTATCGTTGATTTTCAGTTTCATTTCATTATGATCAGATAAGATGCCTGGTATTATATCTACTCCTTTATATTGTCTAAGAGTTGCTCTGTGACATAAAATATGATTTATTTTTTGAGAAGTATCCATGTGCTGCTGAGAAAAAAAGTGTAACTGCTTGATGTTGGGGGGTATATTCTATATCTATCATAAGTCTGGGTTATTAATTGTGTTATTGAGTTCTATAGTTTCATTATTCAACTTTTGTGAGGAAGATCAGTCCAGTAGTGAGAGAGGTGTGTTTGAGTCTCCCATGAGTATTGTATGGTGGTCTATTAGAATCTTGAACTTGAGAAGAATTTGTTTGATGAACATAGCTGCACCAATGTTTGGGGCATATATATTTATGATTGTTATGTCTTTTTGGTGTATGGTTTCCTTGAGCAGTATGTAGTGTCCCTCTTTATCCCTTTTGATTAACTTTGGCTTGAAATCTATTTTATTTGATATGAGTATGGACACTTCTGCTTGTTTCCGAAGTCCAGATGAGTGATATGATTTTTCCCAACTTTTCACCTTCAGTCTATGTATATCTTTTCCTAACAAATGCGTCTCCAGTAGGCAGCATATTGTTGGGACTTGTTTTATGATCCATTCTACTAGCCTGTGTCTCTTAATTGGTGAGTTTAAGCCATTAATATTTAGGGTTATTATTGAGATATGGGTTATTCTTCCAGCATTATTTGTATATTTATGTTACTAAACATGGTTTGTTTTCCTCCTTGATTATTTTCCCCCCTTTACTGTCCTACCTCCCACTGTTGGTTTTCATTGTTATTTTCCATTTCCTCTTCCTGTAATGTTTGGCCAAGGATGTTTTGAAGAAATCGTTTTCTAGCTGCAAATTCTTTTAACTTTTGTTTATCGTGGAAAGTTTTAATTTCATCTTCTATCCTGAAGCTTAATTTCGCTGGATACACAATTCTTGGATGGAACCCATTTTCTTTCAGTGTTTGAAAAATGTTATTGCAGGATCTTCTAGGTTTCAGAATCTGTGTTGAAAGATCAGCTGTTATCCTGATTGGTTTACCACTATAATCTGCTTCCTTTATCTTGTAGCTTTTAAAATTCTCTCCTTATTTTGTATGTTGGGCATCTTCATTATAATATGTCTAGGTGTGGATCTCTTATGATTTTGCACATTTGGCATCCTGTAAGCTTCTAGGATTTGCGATTCTGTCTCATTATACAAGTCTGGGAAGTTTTCTCCTTTATTTCATTGAATATTTTGCTCATTCCATTTCTTTGGACCTCTATACCTTCCTGTATCCCAATGACTCTTAAGTTTGGTCTTTTTATGTTATCCCATATTTCTTGGATGTTCTGTTCATGGTTTCTTAAAAGTCTTGCTGAGCTGTCTGTGTTCTTTTCAAGTTGAAATAATTTGTCTTCATTGTCTCATGTTCTATCTTCTAAGTGTTCTACTCTGCTGGTAGTATTCTCAATTGAGTTTTTAAGTTGGTTTATTGATTCCTGCATTCCTAGGATTTCTGTTTGTTTGATTTTATAATCTTTATCTCCCTGTATAGTTGATCTTCTGCTTCTTGAATTTTTTTATGTAATTCATTTTCAAGGTGATCTTTCATTGTCTGATTTTGCTCTCTAATGTCTTCCTTGAGACTCCAGATCATCTGAAGCATGTATATCCTCAGTTCTTTATCTGACATTCCTTCTGCTGCAGATATTACCTCTTCTAACGTTGACTTTACCTGCATTGCTTATGGTCCTTTCTTTCCATACTGTTCATGTTTCTTTCTGCTTGGTGAAACTGTTGTGTTATTGAATTTTTCCCCTATATATTTATATTGCTCTTGTATAGTTTCAAAGTCTTCCTCGCAGGCACGGGTGGTGGCTCTGCCCCTCCTACAATTGGGACAATGTGCCTACCACACCAGCAGGCTGCTGGGCCTGTTCTATCAGTCAGTAACTGGTCCGCCTACCTTGAAGGTGCAAGCAGCAGCTCTGCCCCTCTGCAGGCACTGGGCCTGTTCTGCCAGTGGGTCGCAAGTCGGGCTACTTTGCAGGCGTGAGCAGCAGCTTTGACCATCTGCGGGCCACTGAGTCTGTTTTGTCTGTCCCTTACAGGTCTGTCTACCTTGCAGGCGCATGTGGCTTCTCCGCCCCTCCCCCAACCGGGACGATGTGTCTACCATGCTGGCGGGCCATTGGCCTGGTCTGTCGGTGGTCCCAGGTCCACATACCTTACAGGCGCGGAGGGCGTCTCTGCCCCTCCGCAGATTGCTGGGCCTATGCTGCTGTGGGTCATAGGTCTGCCTACCTTGCAGGCCCGGCGGCATTGCCCCTACCCCAACCAGGGCAATGTGTCTTCCACGGTGGCGGGCCACTGGTCCTGTTCAGCCGGTGGGTCACAGGTCCGCCTACCTTGAAGGAGCGATTGGCAGATCTGCCCCTCCCTCTCTGAATGTGTTTTTAAAGTTGACAAATATGTGAATTCCTGTCTCCCTTTCTCTGTAGCATATTCAGCACATGTATTTTTATATGGACATATAGAATCCTACCTGGTATCACACGTACATTTTTGTGAGGTTGCTGACTTGGCAGATACAAATTAGGAGAAGAGATCACTCCTCCTAAACACTGTTGGAACTGAAAATTTAAGCTATGGGTGAGCTTCCTAGTTGAACAATATTACACATAAATCCACGCTCAGTAAAATGAAGATTTTTGGATCTATGGACGATATATATTTCATGAAGAATTTCAATTGGCATATGTATTGCTACTTTTTAATGTCTGTTGTGTGTGTGTGTGTGTGTGTGTGTGTGTATATATATATATATATATATATATATATATACACATATATATACACACACTCTCCATATATTTCAAAATATGAAATAGATGTGTCTTATGTACAGTCCCAAAATTTATTCATGTTCATGTATGTGGAATTATAATCAAATTTTCAAAAGATTATTCTCAGAAATATTCATCCACCTGAAATACATATTTGTTTCTTAGGACTGAAAACTAACTTCAGTGAATGGTGAATTCAAATCCTAATATTTCTACATTAACTGACTCAGTTTAACATCAATGCAAGAAGATTCCTATGGGACATGATGTTTATTTTGACGTTCATTTTTGCTCAACACTGGTACATTACTATTCCTTCAGTTAATGCACATCATAGGATATATATTTCATCTACAAGTTCTCAAATTTATAGGCATTTGTTTCACTTTCAGTCACTTCCTGCTTCAGAACACATGTATTTCTCCAGGTTTCTTGACTGGTCTTTTTATGAGACTTTTTTCCAAACAAATTATTTTCAATTTCCATAATCAATTTGAAGAAAAACTCACACACTCTTCATGATAAACCATAATCCTCATATTACCATTATATGTAAAACGGGTTGGAATGAATGGTTGTATATCAATATAAGATTTCCTGTATAATTTCACATTTCAATTCAATCCATTATTTAAAGTTGGAACCAGTTATATTATTTATTCACAGTATGGTCTATACATGCATATTCTCCATATTCAAAGACAAAGAATACACCTGTTTGTACCCCAAATACTAATTTATACATCTTCAAAATATTGCTCCCAGAAATGGTGGAAGAAATACTCAGGTCACCTTATCTACATATACATTGTTTCACAGTAAAATTCTGGACACAAAAAGCAAAAGTCACACTTATGATTGTACCAAAGCCTAAATGGAAACTGAACATGGATTACTAAAAACATCCAGGTCCAGGTTGCCTAATAGTCTCAAATATCAATCCTATTGGTGACTACGTATTTGTTTTTTCGTAAGATTATATATTCAACCTAAATGCAGTTAATAATGTCTAATCCTATCACTCACTTTATACTTTGCCTGATTTCCTAATGTCTCTATTGATGTCTGCTTTCCTAAATATTTTCCCCAGTTCACCATGTGAGTGACTCTTCACATGTGATGAGATTTACTTTCACTCTCTAACCGAAACCCTATTGATAAAGAATTTTTGGTCCAAATCCTGTACTCACTCTTTTCTGAAAGCTACTGACTATCTTCCTAATCTTACTGAGTTTCCCTGTTTGAGTGGAAATTCTCTTTTCCATTCAATCATCCAAGGTACAAGGTCCTATGCCATTTATTATCGATTTATCTGAGACATATATGCGGAACATAATTCAAAGCTAAATATCACAATCAACAGCTCAATGCCCTTCTGAGCTTCAAATCTTACCTAGATTTCTGTTTTCATACTTATATTTTATGTCTATGTTTTAATAAATATCACAGGTTCCCAATACCATTATTCATCCAGCAGAATGATTCCTAACCCAAATCAAACATGTTATTAAACCCTAAACATACACTGTTCCCACAATCTCACTTAACAAAAGACCAGGGACAGTGTTGGTCTTACAATACAGGAATGTAGGGGATCTTCCATATGCTGAAAACCTCAAAGGTCCATGCAGATGTGATCCCTGGAGAAGATATAGGCAGCTATGAAGGACCTTAAAGAGCAAAACTCATCTTCCATTGCAAACAACCTGTTCAGGATGAAGGGTTGTATCTTAATGAGCCTCTCTGTTCTCAATGTAGAAAAAAATGGACCAAACCAGGCCTGTGTGGAGAGCTGTTCCTGGGTGACTATGGTTGATTCACCATTCTAACTTGTGAAAGTGTCACAGGAAGTAGGGGCAGCCTCTATCTCATGGGACCCTTGGAAGCAACTGTTAGGACAAAGTGATTGCCAAGGCAGTGTCCTCATTCACTACCTGAAGTAAGTGATCTCACCTCTCTTCCTTGGTGATGGAACTCTCTGAACTTGGGATGCAGAAGCCAGGCAACCAGAGCCAGTCCCAGTCCCAGTCCCAGTGAGGTCACTTGTTTGAATTTACCAAGGACAGAATCAGTGTTTCCTGGAACCTACTGATGTGAGGATGGCCAAATGCCAGGAGAGCTTTGTAGAGGGGCCATTCCTGTGAAAAAGGTACTTGCCCACTTCTGGCTTCTGACAACGTCACAGATTTGGCCAAGGAGACCATATCTGAGACAGGACAGGCCATTTGGGGGTACATAGTATGGCCTACCAGTCAGACGACACTCAGAATAGTCACCGAATTACTTGGGGGAAGGAGGTGTGTTTGTGGGTGTGGGAGTGAGTTTGTGGTTTTTTCTCATGTTCTGAGAATAAGTAGGAAAGGCAGTTTGTTGGGTTTGTAGTGGACTGTGTCTAGTAATTCCTTTGACAATGCGAGTGTTTCTATGTCTGTGTAACTCTGTGTCCGTGGTTGTATTCATTAGAAAAGAGAATTCATCTATGGATGTGTCCTGTCTACTAGGAAGAATTCCAGCATTTATCCTGCCTAATTTATGAATGGACTGTGACTTGCCTTATCAATGGGCAACACGTACTATCTTCCTAAGTTCCTGTTTTCTTTCTGAATCTGGCCACTCTCCAGAGTAGGCTCATGTTTTTTTGTCCAAGTTATGTACCACCTCCAACCTCTGTGACATGGCCATGTATTCTATAGCTGAAAGGAAAGGGAGCATCTCAGAAAACTCAGATATCAGTGTGACAAGGAAAGTCTCAGTGGAGAAAACCCGCTTTGGGCCTTTTGCATCCCTATTCCTTTGTTGCCCTGAATGACAGGAAGGTCTTTGCCTCAGGCCACCCCTTTGTGAATCCTGAAGAAAACAGTTTTCAAAAGGAAGTGAATGGGCATCACCTGTGGCTGTTTGCTAAAATGCTTTGAGAGGTATGTGTGTGAATCAGCCTCTTGGCCGTGTGTGAGGCTGTGTCTTAGATATTCAGTGCCTAATGGATCTTAAGAAAGATCCCATGTGTGCATCCAAAACCAAAATGTCTAAAAAATCAGTCATTGTAGATGAAGTTTATTGCCTTTCTCTGTTAGGTTCCTGACCTCCATCAAGTGAATTTGGGGATCCTTTGAATTATTCGAGTTCTTCAAAGCCCTGCAGAGGCTAGCCCATAGGTGCTTGGGTTTTCTAATGAATCCAAATCACATAAAAAATCTATACCTGACAGTCAGTAGGCCTCAAATTGGAGAAGCAGAGCAGTATTAGTGGCAGGCCTATTAAATCACTCCTTGTTTACAGGAAGGGTGTCCAGGTCACACTGACTTTAGGCAAATGAGGTCAAGGGAGATTATTTCAGACTCTGTCTTGTGCTTTACCCCTCATGGAAACCTCCAGCCAGAGGTAATGATGAGTGTCTATATGGAAGAAGATGAGGGCAATGTGGGAGTGTTTTGGATTTAATTGTGGTCATTTATTTGGCTGTTGAAAGAGAAGACTGGGTCCACCTGGGCTTTAACTCGGGTTTGATTCACCTTAGAGACTGAGTTCTGGAACTGACCTCAGAGAAGTATTGACATGAATTGTGTTGGGATTTTAGGAGGCCACGCATTAGAGTTGCCCTTGGAAACTGAGATCGAGGCCCAGGGTGGCTTTCCACAAAGCACTGAGAATGTCAGCCAGGATATAACCTGATTTTATTCTGAAAGACTTGGCAGACATATTTGAGAGTCAAAACACCCATGGACCTCACATTGTAGACCTCAATGGGCCTGGCCTCATGTGACCTTTAGGCCACTCTTTGGGAAGCCTTGCCTGTGAGAGTTCTCCAGATCTTTCATTGAAATGAGCTTCCACAACATTTAATGGTTCATGAATGTATTGAAACCCACTGTGGCTCCAAATTCATCTTTGAATAATGGCTAGATAAATACCATGAAATTTTTAAAATTCCCATGACCAGGTGGCACTCGAGAACAGTTAGATCTCCTGATGCTCATCATGAGTGTACCAGACTGGGCCTTGATTTACTGGGTTTTATGAAAATGGCATAGAACAGAGATTCCAGTAAGTTGGAACCTTCTGAGTAGTGCGCCTTGAGCAGTTGTGGGCAGGTGTGTGAAAAAACATCTGTGGTGGGGCCATGTGGATCTGCCATTGGCTTCCAAATAGCATGTGATTGACTTGCAGAAGCCAGCAGACCCATTTATGTAAAGGCACCTTGTTATATAGAGAGGTTTCAGGGCAATGTTCAGAATTCGGTTGCAATGGAAAAGGGGGCAATGTAGCAAGCAATGAGTGATAGAAGCCTGGATGGTGCATTCTCCTGCAGGCTCTAAACCTCCACAAGTGACAGAACTCCCTGCAGCACTGAGTCCCAGTTGAACTCCTTTATTTTGTGAAGCAAATATCAAACTCACTGTGGAGCAGCAAGAAACACCACGAAAAGTGGAGGATGACCAAATGGCTTCACAGCGACACGGGGAGACACTAAGCCCCCAGTGGCCACAGTTTACCTACAAAGAGAGAATTCAGCACTGCTGCCCCATGTTCATTGGAAAATAAGAAAACATGTCGTCCAGGTCACATAGATGCAGACCCATCTTTTATGGTCTCACTAGAAAGAAAGCTAAAAATTCTGACAACAACTTATATTTCAAGTGCCCAATCTCACATGCAGTTTCTCAAACAGTCTTTAGGCCAGAAGAGCTCCATGTTGGTGTTGTGTTTACCATGTCCCTTGCTTTTGGAAACTCCTCTACCATCTCGAAGTTTGTGAACTCCTGAGCATTTTCCATTCCAGACATGTATTCACAAATTTTCTAACTCTTCTCCTCTAATTGTGTCTTACTTGGAGCGAAGGAAATGTCAAGGCATTGTTCTGGATCAGAGTGGGAAGTTTTGGGTTGCACATATTTGCACACACATTGGATACAATTTCCGATTTTCCATTCAAAATACAGAATCCCTGACACTATCCCATATCCTACTAGACTCTGACTACTAATCCTAATATGATGGAGAAAAATAACACAAACAGAATATAAATACAAGCAGTTCAAATGATGCATGATGTATATTTGGACTTGCCTTTTGCATGATAAAGTTTATGTGTTATAAATATAGTCAATTTTTAATTAAATAGTTCTCCATGTGTTTTTAAAGTTAAAAATATGTGTATTACTGTCTCCCTTTCTCTGTAGCCTATTCAACATATGTATTTTTATATGCACATACCGAAAGCTACCTGGTATCACACCTACGTTTTTGTGAGGTGGCTTCCTCAGCAAATACAAATTGTGAGAAGAGATCACTACTCCTAAACGCTTTTGGAACTGAATATTCAACCTATGGGTGAGCTTCCTAGTTGAACAAAATTATACATAAATCCATATTCTGTAAAATATATATTTTTGCATTTTTGGATGATATATATTTCATGATGAATTTCGATTGGCATATATATTACTACATTTTAAAGTCTGTGTGTGTGTTTTGTGTGCGTGTGTGTCTATATATATATATATATATATATATATATATATATATATATATATATATTCTCCAGAATTTTCAAAATATGATATATGTGTGTCTTATTTAGAGTCCCAAAATTCATTCAAGTTCATGTATGTGGATTTATAATAAAATTTTCACAAGATTATTCTCAGAAATATTCATCCACCTGAAATTCACATTTGTTTTCTAGTACTGAAAACTAACTACAGTGATTGGTGCCTTCAAATCCTAATATTTCTACAGTAACTGAACCTGTTTAACATCAATGCATGTAGAATTCTATTGGACATGATGTGTATTTTGACGTTCATTTTTATTCCACACTGGTACATTACTCTTTCTTAAGTTTATGGACATCATAGGACATATATTTCATCAACAATTTCGCAAATTTATAGGCATTTGTTTCACTTTCAATTGCTTCCTGCTTCAGAACACATGTATTCCTCCAGGTTTCTTGATTTGTCTTTTCATGACACTTCTTTCCAAACAAATTATTTTCGATTTCCATAATCAATTTGAAGCAAAACTCACACACTTTTCATGATAAACCAAAATCCTCATATTTCCATTAGATGTATAATGTGTTGGAATGAATGCTTGTATATTAATATAAGATTTCTTATATGTTTTCACATTTATTTCAATCTATTATTTCAAGTTGAAACCAGTTTTCTTATTTATTCACAGTATGGTCTATTCATGCATTTCCTCTGTATTCATAGACACAGGGTGCACCTTTTTGTAGCCCCAATACAAATTAATTCGTCTTCAAAATATTGCTTCCAGAAATGGTGGAAGAAATACTCATGTCACCTGATCTACATATACATTTCATCACAGTAATATTCTGGACACAAAATTCAAAGGTCACACTTATGATTCTACCAAATCCTAAATAGAAAGTGAACATGGATTACTAAAAACATCCATGTCCAGGGTGCCTTATGCTCTCAAATGTCAATCCTATTGGTGACTACATATTTGTTTCTTCCTAAGATTATATGTTCAACCTCAACCCTGTTGAAAATATCTAATCCTATCACTCACTTTATACTTTGCCTGATTTCCTAATGTCTCTATTGATATCTGCATTCCTACATATTTTCCCCACTTCATCATTGTTAGAGACCCTTCACATGTGCTGTTATTGAAATTCACTCTCTAACCGAAACCCTATTTCTAAATAACTTTTGGTCCAAATCCTATACTCATTGTTCTTCTGATACTTACCGACTATCTTCCTCATCCTACTGACTATCTCTGTTTGAGGGGATGTTCTCTTCTACATTCAATCATCCAAGGTACAAGTTCCTATGCCATTGTATATCAATTTATCTGACATATCTGTGCAGAACGTAATTCAAGCTAAGTAATCCAATCAAGGACCCAATGACTTTCTGGACTTCAAATCTTACCTGCATTTCTGTTTTCATACTTATATTTCACCTATATATTCTTGTAAGTATCACAGTTACCCAATAACATTATACATCCCGTAGAATGATTCCTAACCCAAATCGAACTGGTTATTAAGCCTAATCATACACTGTTCCCTCAATCTAAGATTACAGAAGAGCTGGAACAGAGTTGGTCTTACAATGCAGGGATGGAGGGGATCTTCCACCTACTTAGAACCTCAATGGTCCATGCAAAAATTATCCCTGGAAAACATGTAGGCAGGTATGAAGGACCTGAGAGAACAAAGGTCATCTTCCATGGCAAACAGCCTTGTCAGGATGAACGGTTGTGTCTGAATCAGCCTCTCTCTTCTTAATGTAGAGAAGATGGAACAAACCAAGCCTGTGTGGAGAGCTGTTCCTGGGTGGCAATGGTTGATATACCATTCTAACTTGTGAAAATGTCACAGGAATTGGGGCAGCATCCATCTCATGGGACCCTTGGAAGCAACTTTTAGGGCAAAGTGGTTGCCAAGGCAGTGACCTCATTCAGTTCCTGAAAAAAGTGACCTCACCTCACTTCCTTTGTAATGGAACTCTCTGAACTTGGGAAACAGGAAGCTAGGCCCCCAGAGCCAGTCCCAGTCCCAGTTGGCACACTTGATTGGATTTACCAAGGACAGAGTCAGTCTTTATTGGTACCAACTGATGTGAGGATGGCGAAATGCCAGGAAAGCTATGAAGACGGGTGTTTCCTGAGAAAGCAGGTAGTTGTTCTGGCAAAGACACCATATCTGAGAAAGTACAGGCCATTTTGGGGGAACATAGTATGGCCCACCAGTCAGAGGAAACTCCGGATAATCAAAGACCTACTTCTGGGAAGGAGGTGCTTTGTGGGTGTGGGTGTGAGTTTGTGGTTTTGTCTCATGTTTTGAGAATAGGTAGGAATGGTGGATTGTTTGTTTTTGAATGGATTGTTTCTAGAAAGTCGTTTGACACGGCGAGGGTGTCTAAAAGTGTATCCCACTGTGTCCGTGGTTGTTGACATTTGAAAAGAGAATGCATCAATGGAAGTGTCCTTTCTAGTAGAAAGCTTCCCAGCATTCATCCTGCGCAATTGATGAATGGACTTCAGTTTGCCTTATGAATGGACAACACCTACTATCTTCCTAAGCTCCAGTTTTCTTCCTGAATTCTGGCCACTCTCCGGAATAGTCTCATGGTTTGGTGTCCAAGATATGTAACGCCTCCAAGCTTTGTTACATGGCCATGTACTGGATAGCTGAAGGCAATGGGAGCATCTCAGAAAACTCAGATATCAGTGTGACAAGTAAAGTCTCAGTGGAGAAACCCTGCTTTGGGCCTTTTGCTAACCTATTGTTCTGTTGCCCTGAATGTCAGGAATTTCTTTGCCTCAGGCAACCCTTTTGTAGAGCCTGAAGAAAACAGTTTTCAAATGAAAATGAATGGGCATCACCGGTGGCTCTTTGCTTAATTGCTTAAAAAGGGATGTGTCTGAATCAGCCCCTTAGCCCTATTTGAGGCTGGGGCTTAGATTCTCGGCACCTGATGGATCTACAGAAAGATCCCATCTCTGAATCCAAAACCAAAATGGCCAAAAGAGCAGTCAATGTGGATGAAGTCTCTTGCCTTCCTCTGTAAGTCCTGACCTCTATCAAGTGAGAATAGATATCATTTGGGTCAAATGAGTTCTTCAAAGCCCTGCAGAGGCTAATGCATAGGTGCTTGGATTTTCTCATGACTCCAATTCACACAAAGAATTTATACTCAACAATTAGTAAGAGTCAAAATGGAGAAGCAGAACAGTATTAAGGGCAGGCCTATTTGATCACTCCTGGTTCACAGGAAGGGTGTCCAGGCCACCCTGACTTTAGGCAATTGAGGGGTAAGTGAGCTTATTTTGGACACTGTCTTGGGCTGCACCCCTCATGGAAACCTGCAGCAAGAGTTTATGATGAGTGTCTCTATGGCAGAAGATGAGGGTCATGTGGGAGTGTTTTGGTTTCAATTGCGGTCATTTGTGTGGCAGTGGAATAGGCCACTAATGAGATTCGCCCTTGTAAACTGAGATCTAGCCCACTCCTTGGGTAAAATTGCCTGTGAGAGTTCTCTAGAGCTTTTATTGAAATGAGCTTCCTCACCATTTAATGGTTCCTGAATGAATTGAAACCCACAGTGCTTCCAACTTCATCCTTGAAAAGTGGCTACATAAATACCATGAAATTTTTGCCATTCCAATGACCAGGTGGCACTAGAGAAACTTTGATGTCCTTTTGCTCATCATGAGTGTACCAGACAGTGCCTTGATTGCCTGGGTTTCATGAAAATGGTCTAGAACAAAAATGCCAGTAACTTGTAGCCTACTGAATAGTGGTCCTAGAGAGGTGGTGTGCAGGTGTGTGATAAAACATCTCTTGTGGGGCCATGTGGATCTGCCATTGCTTCCAAAGGGCTTGAGACTGACATGGTGCCTCCAGCAGAACCTTATATGTCTGAAACCTCTCAATGTAAAGGCATCTTTTTATATGGAGATTTTCAGGGCAATGTTCAGAATCAGGTTGCTATGGTCAAGGGGGCAATCTATGTATGATAGAATCCTGGTTGGTGAATTCTCCTGCAGACTCTGACCCACCACACATGACAGAACTCCCTCCAGCACTGGGTCTCAGTTGAACTCGTTTTATTTAGTGAAACAAATACCAAACTTCCAGTGCAGCGGCAAGAAACACCATGAAAATTGGAGGATGACCAAATGGCTTCACAGTCGACACGGGGAGACACTTAGCCTTAAGTGGCCACAATTTACCTACAAAGAGTGAATTCAGCACTGTCGCCTCATGTCTTTTGGAAAATAAGAAGCCATGTCCTCCAGGTTACATAGATGCAGACACAGCTTTGATGCTTTCACTAGAAATGAAGCTAAAGCTCCTGACAAAAACATATATTTCAAGGATCTTCTAGCTTTCAGAGTCTGTGTTGAAATATCAGCTGTTATCCTGATTGGTTTACTGCTAAATGTAATCTGCTTCCTTTCTCTTGTAGCTTTTAAAATTCTCTCTTTATTCTGTACATTGGGTATCTTCATTATAATGCGTCTAGGTGTGGATCTCTTATGATTTTGCACATTCGTCGTCCTGTTGGCTTTTAGGACTTGGGAGTCTGTCTCATTCTTCAAGTCTGGGAAGTTTTCTTGTATTATTTCATTGAATACATTGCTCATTCTTTTGGTTTGGACCTCTATACCTTCCTGTATCCCAATGACTCTTAAGTTTGGTCTCTTTATGTTATCCCATATTTCTCGGATGTTCTGTTCATGGTTTCTTAACAGTCATGCTGAGCTGTCTATGTTCTTTTCAAGTTGAAATACTTTGTCTTCATTGTCTGATGTTCTCTCTTCTAAGTGTTCTACTCTGATGGTAGTATTCTCAATTGAGTTTTTAAGTTGTTTTATTGCTTCCTGCATTTCTAGGATTTCTGTTTGTTATTTTTTACAACTTATATCTCCCTGTATAATTGATCTTTTGCTTCTTGGATTTGTTTGTGTAATTCATTGTCAAAGTGATCTTTCATTGTCTGATTTTGCTGTCTAATGTCTTCCTTGAGACTCCAGATCATCTGAAGCATGTATATCCTGAGTTCCTTATCTGACATTCCATCTGCTGCAGCTATTACCTCTTCTAAAGTTGTGTTGACCTGCATTGCTTGTTGTCCTTTTTTCTTTGTCTTTTCATATGGCTCGCGTTTCTTTCTGCTTGGTGAAACTGTTGTGATTTTGAAATTTTCCTCCTATATATTTATATTGCTCTTGTATATTTGAAAAGTCTTCCTTACAGGGGCAGGGGGTAGCTGTGGTGCTCCTCCAATTGGGGTGATCTATCTACCACGCTGATGGGCCGCTGGGCCTGCTCTCCTGATCGATCGCAGGTCTGCCTACCATGCAGGCGCGGGAGGCGGCTCTGCTCAGCCCCTCCTCCAATTGGTGTGACGTGTCTACCACACCCATGGACCCCTGGTGTGTTCTGCCGATCGGTCGCAGGTCTGCCTACCTTGGAGGCGCGGGCGGCGGCTCTACTCTGCCTTTACTCCAATTGGGGTGACGTGACTACCACGCCGACTGGTGGGTGGGCCTGTTCTGCGGTCGGTCGCAGGTCTGCCTACCTTACGGGCATGGGCGATGGATCTGCTCTGCCCCACTCCAAATGGGGTGAAGTGTCTGCCGCGCTGGCAGGCCGCTGGGCCTCTTCTGCTGGTTGGGTGCAGATTTGTCTACCTTGAGGGCACGGGTGGTGGCTCTGCTCTGCTGCTACTCCAATTGGGGTGTCGTGACTACCAAGCTGGCAGGTTGCTGGGCCTGTTCCAGGCACCACGGGCAAAGACTCTGCTCTGCCCCTACTCCTATTGGGGTGACGTGACTAACATGCCGGTGGGCCACTTGGATTGTACTAGTGGCGGGAGAAGGCTCTGCTCTGCAACTACTCCAATTGAGGTGACGTGACTACCACGCCTGCTGGTTGCTGGGCCTGTTCTGGGCACCTGCGGCGGCTCTGCTCTGCCACTATTCCAATTGGGGTGATGTGATTATCATGCAGGTGTGTCGCTGGGCCTGTTCCGGGCATGGGCAGCAGCTCTGCTCTGCCCCTCTTGCTTGATGACAAAGTGAGAGACACTCGGGTGTTTGTGACTCACTTTCTTTACCAGGAGACCAACTGTTTCTGTCACCACTGGTATCAATGAAGTTATCTACTCCACTGCTTTCTGATGACATCAGATCTCTGCTATGTTGGTATCCCATGCAAAAGGCAGCATTTTGTTCCCTTTGCTGGGTGACCAAAGCAATGGGTGAGTCCTGACTGGCCCTCACAAGCCCCGTCTCAATCCTGTTGCCACTGCCTATGAAGGCTCGGTCGATATTTACCTCCACATTATTCAGCAAGACCCGGACCGGGAAGCAGTTTCCACGGGTTCTTTAGCCCTGGGCCAGATCAGTTCGGGGAGGCCAAATTTGGCCGCTCTGAGCTCGGTGTATGTTCTAATAGGACCAGGCTCCAAGACGCAGTTTCTGCGGGTTCTTTAGCACTGAGCCTGAGTAATTTGTCTGCGAGACAAAGGTGAATGGCATCCTGAAATTACCTGTTCTATAGCTGAATGAGCTGCGATCAGTCTAAAACAGGGATGGTGACGTCAGCTCTTCAAGATGGTGGACGCTGGCTTCCTCTGTGGTCTGACCAGTATGGAGAACCGAATTGGACCGCATCCATCCCTGTCTCAATCCCAGAATTCAGCACTGAGCAAGTAATTGCATAGCTGGCAGGAGCCCACAGAATCCGCACCACTGTATATTTGCAATGCTATCTCATCGTTTCCCAGTGCGCGCCACAGACTCTAGCTGCAGGGCGATTTGCTGAATAAGCAGCATGACCTCGGTGCGGACAAATCACTCGCGTTTGAGCCCCCGTAGCTGATCCTCGTGAGATGGATATATGTCCACTAGGTTTTGGAGCACCCCAATTTTCCTGAAAATTCCTAACAAGATAGGTTTTAGCCATTCTAACTCGTCATTCTCCCACACAGTGACGCGTACATGGGGGTAATGGACTCCATTCGCCGCCATCATGTGATCCCCCAAAGTTAGTTTTCAGTACTAGGAAAAAAATATGTATTTCAGGTGGAGGAATATTTCTGAGAATAAACTTGTGAAAAGTTGATTATAAATCCACATACATGAATATGAATGAATTTAGGGAGGGTATGAAAACAAAAATATACTAAATATTTTGAAAAATCTGGAGAGTGAATATATATATATATATATATATATATATATATATATATATATATATATATATATACACACAGACACACACACACACACAAAGAAATTAATAAGTAGCATTTTCTATGTGAATTGAAATTCACCATGAAATATATATCATCCACAGATCCAAAAATATTCATTTTAATGTACATGGATTTATGTTGTTCAACTAAGAAGCTCACCCATATGTTGAATTTTCAGTTCCAACAGCGTTTAGTAGGAGTGATCTCTTCTCACAATTTGTATCTGCCAAGCCAGCCAACTCACCAAATGTACGACTGATTCTAGGTAGAATTCTATATGTGCTTATAAAAATACATGTGATGAATAGGCTACAGAGAAAGGGAGACAGTTATTCACATATTTGTTAACTTTTAAAACACATGGAGAACTATTTCAATTAAAATTCGCTAGATTTATAACACCTACCATTTATCATACGAAAGGCAAGTCCAATTATACACTATGCCTCCTGTGAACCTCTTGTATTTGTATTCTGTTTGGGTTATTATTCTCCATCAAATTAGGATAAGAAGTCAAAGTCTAGTAGGGTATGTGTTAGTGTCAGGGATTCAGTATTTCGAATGGAAAATTGGAAAATGTATCCAATGTGTATGCAAATATGTGCTACACAAAAATCTTCCCACTCTCATTCAGAACAATGCCTTGACATTACCTTCGCCCTCCATAAGACACAATTAGAGGAGAAGATTTAGAAAATCTGTGAATACATATGTGGAATGGAAAATGCTTAGAAGTTCACAAATTTGGAGGTGGTAGAGGAGTTTCCAAAAGTAAGGGACAGGGTAAACACTCCAAAAACATGAAGTTCTGCCAGCCTAACATCTGAAGAAACTGCCTCTGTGGTTGGGCAATGAAATGTATGCTGTTGTCAGAAGCATTAGCTTCATATGTAGTGAGACCATCAAATCTGGTTCTGCATCTATGTGACCTGGAGGACATTGTTTCTTATTTTCCAATGAACATGAGGCAGCAGTGTTGAATTTTCTATTTGTAGGTACACTGTGGCCACTGGATTCTAGGTGTCTCCCCGTGTGGACTGTAAATTCATTTGGTCATCCTCCACTTTCTTGGTGTTTCTTGCTGCTGCACTGGAAGTTTGGTATTTGCTTCATTAAATACAAGGGTTCAACTGAGACACAGTGCTGAAGTGAGTTCTGTCAAGTGTGGTGGGTTGGGTTCTGCAGGAGAATACACCAACCAGGCTTCTATCCCACATAGCTTGCCCCATTGACCATAGCAACCTGATTCTGAACATTGCCCTGAAACTTCTCCATAAACAATATGCTTTTACATATAAGGTTCTACTGACTGCAAAATGTCAGTCACAATCCATTTGGAAGCCAATGGCAGATCCACATACCCCCACCACAGATGTTTTATCACACACCTGCCAACCACTGCTCTAGTACAACTACTCAGCAGGATCCAACTTACTGGAATCTCTGTTCAACACCATTTACATAAAACCCAGTCAATCAAGGCACTGTCTTGTATACTCATGATCAGCAACAGGACATCCAAATGTTCTCCAGAGCTACGCGGTCATGGAAATTTCAAAAATTTTATGGTATTGATCTAGCCAATTTTCAAGGATTAAGTTGGAGGCACTGTGGATTTCAATTCACTCAGAAACCATTAAATGGTGAGGAAGCTCATTTCAATGAAAACTCTGGAGAATTCTTACAGGCAAGGCTTCCAAAAGTGGCCAAAAGTCAGATTAAGCCAGGCCCATTGAGGTCTACAATGTATGGTCCATGTGTGTTTTGACTCTCAAATATGGCTGCCAAGTCTTTAAGAATAATATCATGTGATATCCTGGCTGAGATTCCCTGTGCTCTGTGGAAAGTCAACTTGGGCCTAGATGTCACTTTCCAAGGGCAACTCTCATGCATGGTCATCTAAAATTCCAACACAATTCCTGGCAATAATTCTCTGAGATCAGTAAAAGAACTCAGTCTCTAAGGGGAATCACACCAGAGTGCAAGCCTAGGTGGACCCAGTGATCTCTTCCAACCGCCAGACAAATGTCCACAATTAAAACCAAAACACTCTCACATGGCCCTCATCTTCTTCCATATAGACACTCATCATATCCTCTGGCTGGAGGTTTCCATAAGAGACGCAGCCCACGACAGTGTCCAAAATAAGCTCCCTGCCCCTCATTTGCCTAAAGTCAGGGTGGCCTGGACTCTCTTCCTGTGAACCAGGAGTGATCAAATAGGCCTGCCTTTAATATTGCTTGGCTTCTCCAACTTGAGGCCTTCTACCTTTGGGGTTTAGATTCTTTAAGTGAATTGGAGTCATGAAAATCAAGCACCTATGGCCTAGCCTCTGCAGGGCTTTGAAGAACTCATTTGACCCAAAGGATCCCTATTCTCACTTGATGGATATCAGGAAACTACCAGAGGAAGGCAAGAGAGTTCATCAACAATATCTGATCTTTTTGCCATTTTGGTTTTGGATGCACGCATAGGATCTATCTTTAGATCCATCAGGTGGTGAGAATATAAGCCACAGCCTCACACAGGGCCAACAGGCTGATTCAGACATATCCCAATCCTAAGCAATTAAGCAAAGAGCAACAGGTGATGCCCATTCATTTCCATTTGAAAACTGTTTTCTTCAGGGTTCACAAAGTGGTGGCTTGAGGCAAAAAAACTTCCTGGCATTCAACAGAACAATAGGTAAGCAAAAGGACCAAAGCAGGGTTTCTCCACTTAGACTTTCCTGGTCAACAGATATCTGAGATTACTGAGATGCTAGCCATTTCCTTCAGATATCCAGTACATAGCCATGTCACAGATCTTGGAGGTGGTACAAATCTTGGACACAAAACCATGATACTATTCTGGAGAGTGGCCAGAATTGAGAGAGAAAACAGGAAATTAGGAAGCTTGTAGGTGTTGCCCATCCATAAGGCAAGCCAGAGTCCACTCATGAATTGGGCAGATGAATGCTGGGAAGCTTTCTACTAGACAGGACACATCCATTGATGCATTGTCTTTTCTAATGTCTACAACAATGGACTCAGTGGGATACACACACATAGAAACACTCGCCTTGTCAAAGGACTTAATAGAAATATTCCACTCCATACCAAACAAACCGCCTTTCCTACCTATTCTAAGAACATGAGACAAAACCACAAACTCACACCCACACCCACAAAGGCACCTCCTTCCCGCTAGTAGGTCTGTGACTCCCCGGAGTCCCCTCTGACTGGTGGGCCATATTATGGTCCCCCGAAATGACCTCTCCTGTCTCAGATTATGTCTGCTTGGCCAACTCTGTGAAGTTCTCAAGAGTCAGTGGTGAGACACTACCTGCTTTCTTAGGAAAAGACCCTCTTCAGAGGTTTCCTGGCATTTGGCCATCCTCACATCTGTAGGTAGCAAGAAAGACTGACTCTGTCCTTGGTAATTCCAAACATGTGATACCACTGGGACTAGAACAGGGACTGTCTCTGGGTGACTGGCTTCCTGGATCCCAAGTTCAGAGAGTTCCCTCACCAAGGAAGTGATGTGAGATCACTTCCTTCAGGATCTGAATGATGTCACTGCCTTGGCAACCACTTTGTCCTAACAGTTGCTTCCAAAAGTACCATGAGGTGGAGGCTGCCCCGATTTTCATGTGACACTTTCTCTAGTTAGAATGTTATATCAACCATAAGCACCCGGGAACAGCTTCCAAACAAGACTGGTTTTGTCCATGTTTTATACATTAAGAAGAGAGAGACTGATTCAGACACAACCCTTCATCCTGACCAGGATGATTGCCATGGAAGATGACTTTTGCTTTCTGAGGTACTTCATAGCTGCCTTCATCTTCACCAGGGATCATTTCTGAATAAACATTTGAGTTTCTCAGCAGGTGAAGATCCCCTAGATTCCTGTAGTTTAATACCCACACTGTTCCTGCTCTCCTGCAAAGTTAGTGTATGGTTAGGGAATAATATTCTCGATTTGGGCTAGGAATCATTCTGCAGGATGAATAATGGGATTGGGAACCTGCGATATTTATAAGAATACATAGGTGAAATATATGTAAGAAAACGGGAATCTAAGAAAGATCTGAAGCCCAGAAGGGCATTGGGCCCTTGGTTTGGATACTTAGTGTTGAATTATGTTCTGTTCAATTGTCTCAGTTAAATCAAAATACAATGGCATAGAACCTTGTACCTTGGATGATTCAATGTAGAAGTGAACATCCAGTCAAAAAGGGATAGTCGGTAGGATTAGGAAGATAGTCAGTAGGTTTAGGAAGAAGAGTGAGTATATGATTTGAAATAAAAAGTTTCTTTAGCAAGAGGGTGTCGTTTAGAGAGTGAATGTAAATATCAGCACATGTGAAGAGTCAGCCAAAATGATGAACTGGGGAAATTATGTAGGAAAGCAGGTGTCAATAGAGACATTACGAAATCAGGCAAAGTATGAAGTGAGTGATAGGATTAGACATTTTCAACAGGCTTGAGTTTGAATATATAATCATAGGAAAAAACAAATATGTCGTCACGAATGGGAATGACATTTGAGAGCATTAGGCAACATGGACATGGATGTTATTAGTTATCAACGTTCACTTTCCTTTTAGGCTTTGGTACAATCATAAGTGTGACATTTTTTTTTTTGTTCAGAATATTACTGTGATAAAATGTATATGTAAATCAGGTGACATGAGTATTTCTTTCACCATTTCTGGGAGCAATAATTTGAAGACGTATACATTAGTATTAGGGGCACAAAGAGGTGTAACCTGTGTATATGAATATAGAGATAATGCATGAATAGACCATACTATGAATAAATAACATAACTGTTTCCACTTTAAATAATGGATTGAATTGATATGTGAAAATATATAAGAAATCTTATATTGATATACAATCATTCATTCCAACCAGTTATATTTCTAATGGTAATATTAGGATTATGGTTTCTGATGAATGGTGTTTGAGTTTTGCTTTATAAGTGATGATGTTAAAGGAAAATAATGTGTTTGGAAAGAAGTCTCATGAAAAGACCAGTCAAGAAACATGGAGGAATGCATGTGTTCTGAATCAGGAAGTGATTGATCGTGAAAAAAATGCCTAGAAATTTTCTAATTTGTGACTGAAATATATATCCTATGATGTGCATAAACTGAAGACATTGTAACGTACAAGTGTTGAATAAAAATGAGAGTCAAAATACACATCATGTCCCCTAGGAATCTACTTGCATTGATTTTAAACTGGCTAAGTAACTGTAGAAATATTAGGGTTTGTATGCACCATTCACTGAATTTAGTTTTCAGTACTAGGAAACAATATGTATTGCAGGTGGATGATTATTTCTGAGAATAATCTTGTGGAAAGTTGGTTATAAATCCAAAGATATGAATATGAATGAATTAAGGGAGTGTATAATAAGACACATATATTTCATATTTTGAAAAATCTGGAGAGTGTATATATATATATATATATATATATATATATATATATACACACACACACACACACACACACACACACACGCACATGCACAGATATTAAAAAGTAGCAATACAGGAGATCCATTATGAAGGCAGGCATGGAGAAATCAAGTCTCTGATCTCTTCAGCTGCACGGGCATAGGGAGTCGTAAACTGTCTAAATGCTGTTTGCTCAGAATCAGTAGGCAATGTTCACCTGTTGTGAATCTGGGGCGAACAGTCTGGGCCCCTCAGAACACACACAGAGCCCGGATTGGCTGCATTCAAGCTTAGATTCATCTGGTTTTTATGACTCAGCACTAACATTCCCGCTGAAATAACTGGTCGGGCTTTCTGAATTGACAGAGTTAAAAGACAACTGAGCCTTCATAGGCAGTGGCCACAGGATTGAAATGGGGCTTGGGAGAGATAGTCAGGACCCACCCATTGCATTGGTCACCCAGCAAAGGGAACGAATGGTCACCATTTTAATGGGATACCACCAGGGCAGAGAACTGACATTACAGGCAGAGGAGATAACTTCATTGAAACCAACGCGACAAGTGTGTAATCCCACTGCCATCTCTCTCAACACCATGGGGAAACCTCAAGGGCCCTAACCAGCTCTGCCGTAATGGCCCCTCCCAGCTCTCCCAGGAGCGCGATAGCCAGACCTAGGGAATCAGGACTGGCTCGGGACTCGCGGTGTGGAATTCCCGGCTACCGCTCCCACCAGTGCTGACAAATGAGGTCTCTTACACCACCTACCGGGGGCATGGCTCCCGGAGGACAAGAAAATTCGCTGGGGGTTCTCAGGCCAAAGCTCTACAAACTTAGGGTCTGAGGGAGGCAAACAGGGATAGTGTGCCCAGGCATTCATTAAAACAGGGCTACCAGGAACAGAGGCCTGGCGTGTAACCAGTATTGTGGTGAGCGTCAAAGGTGAGTGGGGCCTGTCTTGAAGAAGCACAAGAGAAGGCCCTAGGCACTCAGGATTGGAGACCCGCCCAGTCTGGGAGGAAGAACTGCTGCACAGTGATTGGTTCCCACTTATTTAGAGGAGAAGCTTGGCCCAGTGCACACAGCTCCACCTACTGGAAGAGAAGTTAACTGAACTCTAGGACTGCATGTATTATTATTATTATTTTATTTGTATGTTTTTCTTTTTCTTTCATTTTCATTTTTGTTGTTGTTCTTTAACTTTTTTAATGTTTTTATTTTTTTAATTTTTTATTTTATTATTATTATTATTTTAAATTTTAATTTTTATTTTTTAATTATCATTATTACTTAAAATTTTCTTTCTTTATTTTCTATTTTTTTCTTTTGTCTTTTCATTTCTTTTCAATTTTCTTATACCCCAATCCTTGAATTCTACCTGCCTACTCTCATTCTCTTTAGTGACTTCTTCCCTTCCCTTCTAATATCTTTTCTTCCAAGCATCAAATAAATTTATAAGAGTAAGCAGTAACTCAGTAGTCAAACAGAACAAGAAGTAACATGAGCAGCATAAAAAAGCAAGGAAGAAAAAAAGTACAAACAATGAAGGACAGCCTAAATATTCAAGAGCATCTAGAGTCATCAGAAAAATGATCATATAAAGAACTCAAGGAATACCTTAGACGAATTGAATGGAACCTTAAAGAGGATACGAGACAACAAAAACAAACAGTGAAAGAAGACATTGAAAATGAATTACATTAACAGATAAAATAAGAAATTAAGCATCTTTATCAGGAGATAGAGATTATTAGAAAAATCAAAAATAATTCTAGAAATGAAGGAAATAATAAACCAAATTAAAAACTCAATTGAGAGTATCACTAACAGAGTGGAGCAAGTAGAAGACAGAATGTCAGATAATGAAGACAAAATATATCATCTTGAAAAAACTTTAGCCAAGAAAGAAATGCTGTAAAAAATTATGAGAAAACATCCAAGAGATATGGGATAACATAAAAAAAAAAACAAAAAACTAATGAGTCATCCGGAAAGAGGAAGGTAAAGAGATTCAAACCAAGGGAATGAATAACCTGATGAATGAAATAATTAGAGAAAACTTTCCAGAAATAAAAATGGAAACAGATAAACAAATTGTAGATGCTTACAGGACACTGAGCACACAAAATCACAGTAGACCAATGCCAAGACACATTGTTATGAAGATATCCAACATACAAAACAAAGAGAAAATATTAAAAGCTACCAGAGAAAGGAGGCAGATTACAATCAGGGGTAAACCAAAAAGGTTAACAATGGATTTTTTTATCACAGATGCTGGAAGTGAGAAGATCCTGGAACAACGTACTTCAAACACTGAAAGACAATGGATGCCAACCAAGAATTATGTATCCAGCAAAATTAAGCTTAATGTAAGACAACGAAATAAAAATATTTCATGATAAACAAAAGCAAAAAGAATTTGCAGCCAGAAAACCAGCAATGGAAAGCGTCTTGAGCAAAACACTACAGGAGGAAGAAATGAAAATCAACAACGAAAACCATCATTGGGAAGTGCCTCAGTAATGACAGAGGGCGGGAAAAGCTAATCATGGAGAAACAAACTAATTTTAAAAAAAGAAATAAGCAAACATGGGTGGCAGTACAAACCATATATCAATAGTAACTCTAAACGTTAATGGCTTAAACTCTCCAATAAAGTGACATAGGCTTGTAACTTGAATTAAAAAAAAAAACAAATCCAACAATATGTTGCCTCCAGGGGACACATCTGAATGGAAAAGACATACACAAGCTGAAGGTTAAAGATTGGGAAAATTTATACCATGCACACAGTCCTCATAAGCAAGCAGGGGTGCCCATCCTCCTATCGAATAAAATCGACCTCAAGACTAATTTAATCAAAAGGGATAAGGAAGGACATTATATACTGTTAAAAGAAACCATTCATCGACAAGACATAACAATTATCAATATTCACGCAGCAAATAATGGTGCTGCGACGTTCATAAAACAAATTCTCCTCAAGTTCAAAAATCAAATAGACCACAATACAATAA
This sequence comes from Callospermophilus lateralis, assembly GCF_048772815.1. NCBI lineage: Eukaryota > Metazoa > Chordata > Mammalia > Rodentia > Sciuridae > Callospermophilus > Callospermophilus lateralis. The sequence goes on along the minus strand of NC_135313.1, from coordinate 114,497,578 downwards.
TTATGGGTGACTTCAACTCACGTCTCTCACCATTGGACAGATCCTCCAAACAAAAGTTGAATAAAGAAACTATAGAACTCAATATCACAATCAATACCCTAGACTTAACTGACATATATAGAATATATCAACCATCATCAAGTGGATATACTTTTTTCTCAGCAGCACATGGATCCTTCTCAAAAATAGACCATATGTTATGCATAGGGCAACCCTCAGTAAATATAAAGGGGAGGAGATAATACCATGAATTTTTTGTGATCATAATGGAATGAAACTGGGAACCAATGATAAAAGAAAAAAGAAAAAATCATACATCACTTGCAAAATGAACAATATGTTACTGAATGATCAATGGGTTACAGAAGACATAAAGGAGGAAATCAAAATATTCTTAGACATAAATGAAAATACAGACACAACATATCAGATTCTATGGGACACAATGAAAGTAGTTTTAAGAGGTAAATTCATCGCCTGGAGGTCATTCCTCAAAAAAAGAAAAAAAAAAACAACAAATAAATGAGCTCACACTTTAGCTCAAAGCCCTAGAAAAGGAAGAGCAAAACAACAGCAAATGTAGCAGAAGGCAAGAAATAATTCAAATCAGAGCGAAATTGAAACAAAAGAAACTATTGAAAGAATTAACAAAACTAAAAGTTGGTTCTTTGAAAAGTTAAATAAGATTGACAGACCCTTAGCCATGATATCGAAGAGAAGAAGAGAGAGAACTCAAATTACTAACATACGGGATGAAAAAGGCAATATCACAACAGATGCAATATAAATACAGAAGAAAATTAGAAATTATTTGGAAACCTGTATTCCAATAAAATAGAAAATTGTGAAGACATGGATAAATTTCTTAAGTCATATGATTTGCCCAGACTGAGTCATAAGGGAACACACAATTTAAACGAACCAATATCAATGGATGAAGTAGAAGAAGCAATCAAAAGACTACCAACCAAGAAAAGCCCAGGACCGGATGGGTATACAGCAGAGTTTTACAAAACCTTTAAAGAAGAATTAATACCATTACTTTTCAAGTTATTCAGGAAATAGAAAAACTGGGAGCTCTGCCAAATTTTTTCTATGAGGCCAACATCACCCTGATTCTGAAACCAGACAAAGACACCTCAAAGAAAGAAAACTACAGACCAATATCTCTGATGAACCTAGATGCAAAAATCCTCATTATAATTCTGGCGAATTGGATACAAAGGCACATCAAAAAAATTGTGCACCATGATCAACTAGGATTCATCCCTGGGATGCAAGGCTGGTTTAATATATGGAAATCAATAAATGTTATTCACAACATCATTGGACTTAAAGATAAGAACCATATGATCATCTCGATAGATGCAGAAAAACCATTCAACAAAGTAGAGCATTCCTTTATGTTCAAAAAATTTTAAAAACTAGGAATAACAGGAACTTACCTCGACATTGTAAAAGCTATCTATGTTAAGCCTCAGGCTAGCATCATTCTGAATGGAGAAAAATTGAAGGCATTCCCTTTAAAATCTGGAAAAAGACAGGGATGTCCTCTATCACCACTTCTATTCAATATAGTCCTCAAAAAACTGGCAAGAGCAATTAGAGAGATGAAAGACATTAAAGGCATAAAAATAGGAAAAGAAGAACTTAAATTATCACTATTTGTAGATGACATGATTCTATACATAGAAGACCCAAAAGGGTCAACAGAAAAAAACTACTAGAACTAATAAATGAATGCAGCATTGTGGCAGGATATAAAATCAACATGCAAAAATCAAAGGCATTTCTGTATATTAGCGACAAAACTTCTGAAAAAAAAATGAGTCAAAACACTGCATTCCCAATTTCCTCAAAATAATTAAATACTTGGGAATCAACCTAACAAAAGAGGTGAAAGATTTATATAATGCAAACTACATAACCCTAAAAAGAGAAATAGAATAAGATCTTAGAAGATGGAAAAATATACCCCGTTCATGGATAGGCAGAACTAACATCATCAATATGGCGATATTACCAAAAGTACCCTATAGGTTTAATGCAATGCCAATCAAAATCCCAAAGAATTTTTTTGTAGAAATAGATAAAGCAATCATGAAATTCAAAAGGAAAAATAAAAGACCCAGAAGAGCAAAAGCAATTCTAAGAAAGAAGTGTGAATCAGGCAGTAGAGCGATACCAGATTTCAAACTATATTACAGAGCAATCATAATAAAAACAGCATGGTACTGGTACCAAAACAGGCGGGTGGACCAATGGTACAGAATGGAGGACACAGTGACTAATCCAACAAGCTACAACTATCTTATATTTGATAAAGAAGCTAATGGCCTGCAATGGAGGAAGGATAGCATCTTCATCAAATGGTTTGGGTAAACTGGAAATCCATATGCAACAAAATGAAAATGAATCCCCTCCTCTCGCCATGCACAAAAGTTAACTCAAAGTGGATCAAGGAGCTAGATTCAAATCAGAGTCTCTGCGTCTGATAGAAGAAAAAGTTGGCTCCGATCTACATATTGTGTGGTCAGGCTCCAAATTCCTTAATAGGACACCCATAGAACAAGAGTTAATAACAAGAATCAACAAATGGGACTTACTTAGACTGAATTATTTTTCTCAGAAAGAGAAACAATAAGAGAGGCAAATATGGAGCCTACATCATGGGAACAAATTTTTAGTCCTCACCCTTCACATGGAGCCCTAATATCTAGAGTATACAAAGTATACAAAGAACTAAGAAAATTAGACAATAAGATAACCAATAACCCAATGGGCCAAGGACCTGAACAGAAATTTTTTGGAGGAGGACATAGAATCAATTAGCAAGTACATGAAAAAATGCTCTCGATTTCTAGCAGTAAGATAAATGCAAATAAAAACCACCCTAAAATACCATCTCAATCCAGTGAGATTGGCAGCCATAATGAAGTCAAACAACAACAAGTGCTGGCGAGGATGTGGGGAAAAGGGTACTCTTGTACATTGCTGGTGGGACTGAAACTGGTGCAGTCAATTTGGAAAGGAGTATGGAGACTCCTGTGAAAGCTTGGAATGGAAGCACCATTTGACTCAGCTATTGCCCTTCTTGGACTATTCCCTGAAGACCTTAAAAGAGCGTACTACAGGGATACTGCCACATCGATTTTCATAGCAGCACAATTCACAATTGCTACACTGTGGAACCAACCCAGATGCCCTTCAATAGATGAATGGATAAAAAAATGTGACTTTTATATACTATGGAGGATTACACAGCACTAAAATATGACAAAATCATGGAATTTGCAGGGAAATGCATGGCACTAGAGCAGATTTTGCTTAGTGAAGCTAGCCAATCCCTAAAAAACAAATACCAAATGTCTTCTTTGATATAATGAGAGCAACTAAGAACAGAGCAGGGAGGAAGAGCATGAAGAAAAGATTAACATTAAGCAGAAACATGAGGTGGGAGGGAAAGGGAGAGAAGACGGAAATTGCATGATAATGGAGAGAGACCCTTATTGTTACACAAAATTACATTTAAGAGGTTGTTGGAAAATAAACAAGGAGAGAAATGAATTACAGTAGGTATGGTAGAGGGAAAAGATGGGAAGAGAAGGGAGGGGGGATAGTAGAGTATAGGATAGGTAGCAGAATACAACAGTAACTAATAGGGAATTATGTAAAAATATGGATGTGTAACTGATGTGATTCTGAAATCTGTATTTGGAGTAAAAATGGGAGTTCATAACCCACTTGAATCTAATGTATGAAATATGATATGTCAAAAGCTTTGTAATGTTTTGAGCAACCAATAAAAAAAGTAGCTATATATATGCCAATAGAAATTCATCATGAAATATATATAATCCACAGATTGAAAAATATTAATTTTACTGAACATGAAATTATGTATAATGTTATTCAACTAGGATGCTCACCCATAGGTTGAATTTTCAGTTCCAAGAGCGTTTAGGAGGAGTGATCTCTTCTCTCAATTTGCATCTGCCAATTCAGCCACCTCACAAGTGTATACGAGTGATATCAGGTAGGATTCTATATGTGCATATAAAAATACATGTCCTGAATAGGCTACAGAGAAAGGGAGAAAGGGATTCATATATTTGTTAATTTTAAAAACACATGTAGAACTATTTCAACAAAAAATTGACTAGATTTATAACCTCTACAAAATATAATGCAAAAGGCAATTCCAACTATACACCATGCCTCCTCTGAACTGCTTGTATTTCTATTCTTTTTGGGTTATTTTTCACCATCATATTAGGATCATTAGTCAGAGTCTAGTAGGGTATGGGTTACTGTCAAGGATTCAGTATTTCAAAAGGAAAATTGAAAAATGAATCCAATGTGTATGTAAATATGTGCTACACAAAAATCTTCCCACTAACATCCAGAACAATGCCTTGACATTACCTTCACCCAAGTAAGACACAATTATAGTAGAAAAGTGTGAAAATCTATGAATACATATATGGAATGGAATATTCTCAGGAGTTCACAACCTTGGAGGTGGTAGAGGCGTTTCCAAAAGTAATGGACAGGGTAAACACTCCACAAACAAAGAGCTCTGCTGGCCTAAGACTTCTTGGAATACTGCCTCTGAGGTTGGGCACTTGAAATATATGTTGTTGTCATGAGCTTTGGCTTCCTTTGTAGTGAGACCATCAAAGCTGGGTCTGCATCTATGTGACCTGGAAGACATGATTTCTTATATTCCAATGAACATGAGGCAGCAGTGCTCAATTTTCTCTTTGTAGGTAAACTGTGTCCACTGGAGGCTAAGTGTCTCCCGGTGGGGACTGTGAAGACATTTGATCATCCTCCACTTTTCGTGGTGTTTCTTGCTGCTACACTGGGAATTTTTTACTTGCTTCACACAATATAAGAAGTTCATCTGGGATACAGTGATGGAGGGTGTTCTGTCACGTGGGGTGGGTTAGCGTCTGCAGGAGAATGTACCAACCAGGCTTCTATCCCACAGAGCTTGTCCCAATAACCATAGCAACCTGATAATGAACATTGCCCTGAAACCTCTCCATATAACAAGATGCCTTTACATACAAGGGAATGGGGGCTGCGCCATATCAGTCACAAGCCATTTGTAAGCCGATAGCCGATCCACATGGCCCCACCTTGATGTTTCATCACACACCTGCCCACCACTGCTCTAGGCCCACTACTCAGCAGGCTCCAAATTCCTGGCATCTCGTATTCTACAACATTTTCATAAAACCCAGTCAAACAAGGCACTGTCAGGTATACACATGATCAGCAACAGGACATCCAAAGTTTCTGCAGTGCCACCTGGTGATGGGAATTTTAAAAATTTAATGGTATTTATCTAGCAATTTTTCAAGGATGAAGTTAGAGGCACTGTGGGTTTCAATTCATTCAGGAACCGTTAAGTGTTGAGAAAGATCATTTCAATGAATGCTCTGGAGAACTCTAAAGTCAAGGCTTCTCAAAGAGTTGCCAACAGGTCACATGAAGCCAGGCCAATTGACGTCTACAATGTGAGGTCCATGTGTGTTTTGACTCTCAACTATGGCTACCAAGTCTTTCAGAATAAAATCATGTGATATCCTGGCTGAGATTCCCAGGCCTCAGTGGAAAGCCACCCTGGGCCTAGATCTCAGTTTCCAAGAGTGAGTCTCATGTGTGGCCTCCTAAAATCCCAACACAATTCATGGCAATACTTCTCTGAGGTCAGTTCCAGAACTCAGTCTCTAAGGGTAAATCTTACCAGAGTTCAAGCTCAGGTGGACCCAGTCATCCCTTCCAACTGCCACAAAAATGACCAAAATTAAAATGAAATCACTCCCTCAGGGCCATAATCTTCTTCTTTGTAGACACTCATCATAACCTCTAGCTGGAGGTTTCAATGAGCACAAGGTAGTGTCCAAAATAATCTCACTTGCCCCTCATTTGCCTAAAAACATGGTGGCCTGAACACTATTCCTGTGAACCAGGAGTGATCAATTATTCCTGCTGTTAAAGTGTTCCGCTTCTCCAATTTGAGGCTTACTGGCTGAAGCCTATAAATTCTTGATGTGATTTGGAGTCATGAGAAAACCCAAGCACATATGGGCTAGCCTCTGCAGGCATTTCAAAGACTCATTTGACCCAAAGGATCCCTATTCTCACTTGATGGAGGTCAGGAACCTAAAACAAGAAGGCAAAAATATTCATCCACAATGACTTCTCTTTTGGTCATTTTGGTTTTGGAACCACATGGGATCTTTCTTTAGATCCATCAGGTGCTGAGAATCTAAGCCACAACCTCATTCAAGGACAAGAGGCTGATTCAGACACATTCCATTCCAAAGCAATTAAGCAAAAAGCCACAGGTGATGTCCATTCATTTCCATATAAAAACAGTCTTCTTAAGGCTACACAATGGGGTGGCCTGAGGCAAAGACTTTCCTGACATTCAGGGTAATAGAAACAGAAGTAAGCAAATGGCACAAAGAAGGGTTTTTCCACTGAGACTTTACTGGTCACACTGATATCTGAGTTTTCTGAGATGCTCCCATTCCCTTAAGCTATCCAGTACATGGCCATGTCACAGAGACTTGTGGTGTTACATATCTGGGACTCAAAACCATGAGCCTATTCTGGAGAGTGGCTGGAAAACACGAAGAAAACAGGAACTTAAGAAGATAGTAGATGTTGCCCATCCATAAGGCAAGCTGCAGTCCATTCATCAATTGCGCAGTAAGAATGCGGGGAAGCTTTCAACTAGAGACAACACATCCATTGATGCATTGTCTTTTCTAATGTCTACAACAACGGATACAGTGAGATACACAGACATAGAAACACTCACCATGTCAAACAACTTACTAGAAATAGTCCACTCCAAACCAAACAAACCACCTTTCCTAGCTATTCTCAGAACATCAGAAAAAACCACAAACTCACACCTACATTGGCAAAGGCAATTCTTTCCCCCAAGTAGGTCTGTGATTATCAGGAGTGTCTTCTGACTGGTGGGCCATATTATGTTCCCCAAAAATGGCCTGTCCTGTTTCAGATCTGGTCTCCTTGGTCAATTCTGTGAAGTTGTCAGGAGCCAGTGTTTCGCCACTACCTACTTTCTCAGGAAAGGCCCCTCTTCAGAGCTCTGCTGGAATTTGGCCATCCTCACATCAGTAGGTACCAAGAAAGACTGACTATGTCTTTGGGAAAAGGAAACAAGTTAGCCCACTGGGAGTCAGAGTGATACTGGCTCTGAGTGCCTGGCTTCCTGGATCCCAAGTTCAGAGAATTCCATCACCAAGGAAGTGAAGTGAGGTCACTTCTTTCAGGAACTGAATATGGTCACTGCCTTGGTAACCACTTTGTCCTAACAGTTGCTTCCAAGGTTCCCATGAGATGGAGACTGCCCCAACATCCTGTGACACATTCAGAAGTTAGAATGGAATATCAACCATAGGCACCCGGGAACAGCTCTCCACACAGGCCTGGATTGGTCCATCTTCTCTACATTAAGAAGACAGAGGCTGATTCAGACACATCAATTCATCCTGACCAGGTTGTTTGCCATGGAAGATGACTATTGCTCTCTCAGGTCCTACATAGCCACCTACATATTCTCCAAGGATCATTTCTCCATGGATCTTTTAGGTTCTCAGCAGGTGGAAGATCATCTACATTCCTATATTGTAAGACCCACTCTGTCCCTGCTCTTCTGTAAGTTATATTGAAGGAACAGTGTATGGTTAGGGTTAATAATAGGTTCGATTTGGGTTACGAATCATTCTGCGGGATGAATAATGGCTTTGGCAACCTGCGATATCTACAAGAGTATATATGTGAAATATAACTATGAAAGCAGAAATCTAGGTAAGATTTGAAGCCCAGAAGGGCATTGGGGACTTGAGTGGGATACTTAGCTTGGAGTTATGTGCTGCACAGATGTCTCAAATAAATCAATATACACTGGCATCGGACCTTGTACTTTGGATGATTGAATGTTGAAGAGAACATCCAGTCAAAAAGCGATAGTCGGTAGGATTAGGAAGGTAGTCGGTAGGTTTAGAAAGAAGAGTGAGTATAGGATTTGGAACAAAAGTTTTTAGCAATAGGGTTTCGGGTAGAGAGTGTATGTAAATGTCAGTACATGTGAAGAGTCAGTCACAATGATTAACTGGGGAAATCATGCAGGAAAGCAGATATCAATAGAGACATTAGGAAATCAAGCAAAGTATAAAGTGTATGATAGGGTTAGACATTTTCAACAGGTTTGAGGTTGAATATATAATATTAGGAAGAAACAAATATGTAGTCACCAATAGGATTGATATTTGAGAGCATTAGGCAACCTGGACATTTATATTTTTAGTAATCCATGCTCACTTTCTATTTAGGCTTTGTTACAATTGTAAGTGTGACCTTTGCTTTTGGTGTCCAGAATATTTCTGTGATAAAATGTGTATGTAGATCAGGTGACATGAGTATTTCTTCCACCATTTCTTGGAGCAATATTTTGAAGACTTATAAATTTGTATGGTCCTACAAAGAGGTGTACCCTGTTTCTATGAATATACACATAATGCATGAATAGACCATACTGTGAATAAATAATATAACTGGATCCACTTTAAATAATGGATTGAATAGATATCTGAAAATATATAAGAAATGTTATATTGATATACAATCATTCATTCCAACCAGTTATATATCTAATGATCATCTTAGGGTTATGGTTTATCATGAAGGGTTTGTGAGTTTTGTTTCAAAATTGATTATGGAAATTGAAAAAAATGTATTTGGAAAAAAAGTCTCATGAATAGACCAGTCAAGAAACGTAGAGAAATTCATGTGTTCTGGAGCAGGAAGTGATTGAAAGTGAAACAAATTCCTACAAATTTGCTAACTAATGAATCAAATATATATTCTATGATGTACACAAACTGAAGAAATAGTAATGTACCAGTGTGGAATAAAAATTAACGTCAAAATACACATCATGTTCCATAGTAACCTACATGCATTGATGTTAAACTGGGTCAGTTAATGTAGACATATTAGGATTTGTATGCACCTTTCACTGAAGTTAGTTTTCAGTACTAGGAAACAAATATGTATTTCGGGTGGATGAATATTTCTAAGAATAATCTTGTGAAAAGTTGATTATTAATCCACATACATGAACATGAATGAATTTAGGGATTGTATATAAGACACATATATTTCATATTTTTAAAAATCTGGAGAGTATAAATATATATATATATATATATATATATATATATATATATACATATATATATATATATATACACACACACACACACACACACACACACACACACACAAACATAGACATTAATAAGTAGCAATATATATGCCAATCGAAATTCATCATGAAATATATATCATAAAGATGCAAAAACATTCATTTTACTGAACATGGGTTTATGTATAATGTTGTTCTATGGGAAGCTCACCCATAGGTTGAATTTTCAGTTCCAACAGGGTTTAGGAGGAGTGATCACTTCTCACACTTTGTATCTGCTAAGTCATGTAACTCACAAGAATGTACGTGTGATACCATGCAGGATTCTATTTGTGCATATAAAAATACATGTGCTGAATAGGCTCCAGAGAATGGGAGACAGTAATTCACATATTTGTTAACTTTGAAAACACATGGAGAACTATTTCAATTAAAAATTGAATAGATTTATAACACCTACCCTTTATCATGCAAATGGCAAGTCGAACTCTGAACTGCATGTAATTATATACTGTTTGGGTTATTTTTCTCCATCATATTAGGATTAGTAGTCAGAGTCTAGTAGAATATGGGTTAGTGTTAGGGATTCAGAATTTCGAATGGAAAATAGGAAAATTAATCCAATGTGTATGCAAATATGTGCTACAACAAATCTTCCTACTCTCATCCAGAACCATGCCTTGACATTACCTTCGCCCCAAGTAAGACACAATTAGAGGAGAAGAATTACAAAATCTGTGATTACATTTCTGGAATGGAAAATGCTCAAGAGTGCACAAACTTGGAGGTGGTATAGGAGTTTCCAAAAATAAAGACAGGGTACACACTCCACAAACATGGAGCTCTGCTTGCCTAAAACTTTTTGAGAAACTGCCACTGAGGTTGGGCACTGAAATATAGGTTGTTGTCACGAGTTAAGCTTCCTTTGTAGTGAGACCCTCAAAGCTGGGTCTGCATGTATGTGACCAGGAGGACAAAGTTTCTTATTTTACAATGAACACGAGGCAGCAGTGCTGAATTCTCTCTTTGTAGGTAAACTGTGGCCACTGGGGGCTTAGTGTCTCCCCGTGTGGACTGTGAAGCCATATGGTCATCCTCCATTTCGTGGTGTTTCTTCCTGCTGCACTGGGAGTTTGGTATTTGCTTCACGAAATACAAGGAGTTCAACTGCGACAAAGTGCAAGAGGGAGTTCTGTCACGTGTGGTGGGTCAGGGTCTGCAGGATGATACAAGAACCAGGCTTCTATCGCACATAGCATGACCCCTTGACCATAGCAACCTGATTCTGAACAATGTCCTGAAATCTCTCCATATAACAAGTTGCCTTTACACGGAAGGTTCTGCTGGCTGCGCCATGTCAGTCACAAGCCATTTGGAAGCCAATGGCAGATCCACATGGCCCCACCACAGATGTTTTATCACATACCTGCCCAACAATGCTCTAGGCCCACTACTCAACAGAGTCCAACTTACTGACATCTCTGTTCTACACCATTTACATGAAACCCAGTAAAACAAGACACTGTCTGGAATATTCATGATCAGCCACAGGTCATCCAAAGGTTCTCCAGTGCCACCTGGTGATGGGAATTTCAAAAATTTCATGGTATTTATCTAGCCATTTTTCAAGGATGAAGTTGGAGGCACTGTGAGTTTCAATTCATTCAGGAACCATTAAATGGTTAGGAAGCTCATTTCAATGAAAGCTCTGGAGAACACTCACAGGTAAGGCTTCCCAAAGAGTGGTGAAAATATCACATGATGTTTAGATCATTTAGCTCTACAATGTGAGGTCCATATGAGTTTTGACTCTCAACGATGGGTGCCAAGTCTTTCAGAATAAAATCATGTGGTATACTGGCCGAGAGACCCAGTGCTCTGTGGAAAGCCACCCTGGGCCTAGAACTCAGTTCCCGAGGGCGACACTCATGCCTGGCTTCCTAAAATCTCAACAGTATTCATGGCAATACTTCTCTGAGTTCAGTTGCAGAACTCAGTCTCTAAGAGAATCACACCAGAGTTCAAGCACATGTGGACCAAGTCATCTCTTCTAACCGCCACCCAAATGACCACAATTTAAACCAAAACACTCCAACGTGGAGCTCATCTTCTTCCATATAGAAACATATAATAACCTCTGGCTAGAGTTTTCCATGAGGGGTACAGCTCAAGTCCTTGTCCAAAATAAGCTCTCTTGCACCTAAATTGCCTAATTCAGGGTGGCATGGACACCCTTCTTGTGAACCAGGAGAGATCAAATAGGCCTCCCATTAATACTGCTCCACTTCTTCAATTTCAGGTCAACTGACTGTGGGGTTTGGATTTTTTATGTGAATTGGAGTCTTGAGAAAACCCAAGCAACCATGGGCTAGCCTCTGCAGGGCTTTGAAGATATCATTTGACCCAAAGGATCCCTATTCTGACTTGATGGAGTCAGGAAAGTTACAGAGGAAGGCGAGAGACTTCATCCACAAGGACTGCTGTTGGCCATTTTGGTTATGGATGTACACATGGGATCTTTCTTTATATCCATCAGAAGGTTAGAATCTAAGCCACACCCTCACACAGGGCCAAGAGGCTGATTCAGACACATCCTCTCCAAAGCAATTAAGCAAAAAACCACAGGTAATACCCATTCATTTCCATTTGAAAACTGTTTTCTTCAGGCTTCACAATGTGGTGGCCTGAGGAAAAGACCTTCCTGACATTCAGGGCAACAGAAGAATAGGTAAGCAAAAGGCCCCAAGCAGGGTTTCTCAACTGAGACTTTACTGGTCACACTGATATCTGAGTTTTCTGAGATGCTCGCCATTCCCTTTAGCTATCTAGTACATGGTCATTTCACAGAGCTTCGTGGTTGTACATATCTTAAACACAAAACCATGAGCCTATTCTGGAGAGTGGCCAGAATTCAGGAAGAAAACAGGATCTTAGGAAGATAGTAGGTGTTGCCCATCAATAAGGCAAGCTGCAGTCCATTAATAAATTGGGAAGGATGAATGCTGGGAAGCTTTCTAGCTGACAGGACATATTCATTGATGCATTCTCTCTTCTAATGTCTACAACCACGGGCGCAGTGGGATACACTGACATAGAAACACTCGCGTTGTCAAACGACTTACTAGAAACCGTTCACTCCAAACAAAACAAACCTTCTTTCATACCTATTCTCAGAACATGAGACAAAACCACAAACTCACACCCACATCACAAAGGCACCTCCTTCCCCCATGTAGGTCTGTGACTATCCGGAGAGTCCTCTGACTGGTGGGCCATACTATGTTCCCGGAAATGGCCTGTTCTGTCTCAAATCTGGTCTTCTTGGCCAACTCTGTGAAGTTTTCAGGATCCAGTGGTGAGCCAATGCCTGCTTTCTCAGGAAAGCCCCGTCTTCATAGCTTTTCTTGCATTTGGCCATCCTCACATCAGTAGGTCCCAAGAAAGACTGAGTCTGTCCTTGGTAAATCAAAATAAGTTTGACAACTGGGACTGGGACTGGGACTGGCTCTGGGTGCCAGGCTTCCTGGATTCCAATTTCAGAGAGTTCCATCACCATAGAAGTTAGGTAAGGTCACTTCCTTTAGGAACTGAATGAGGTCACTGCCTTGGCAACAACTTTGTCCTAACAGTTGCTTCCAAGGTTCCCATGAGAAGGAGGCTGTCCCTACTTTCTGTGACACTTTCACAAGTTAGAATGGTATGTCAACCATTGGCACGCAGCAGCAGCTCTCAACACATCCCTGCTTTGGTCCATCTTCTCTACATTAAGAAGAGAGTGGCTGATTCAGACACATCCCTTCATCATGAGCAGGTTGTTTGCCATGGAAGACTTTTGCTCTCTCAGGTCCTTCATAGTTGACTAAATCTTCTCCAGTTATCATTTCTTCATGGACCTTTGAGATTCTCAGCAGGTGGAAGATCCTCTATATTCCTGTATTTTAAGACCACCTCTGTCCCTCCTCTTCTGTAAAATTAGATTGAGAGAACAGTGTATGGTTAGGGTTAATAACAGGTTCAATTTGGGTGAGAAAAGAAACTACATGGTTGAGCAAACAGGGTCCTACAGTTAACAATAATATGAGAATTATTAATGGACCAGCCTGGGTGGATAAAAGCGTAGTTAACTAGCTGGACTAAGTGAACCAAGACTCAAACCTCCCTTTGGGAGCCTCTGTCTTTCTTTGACACTCTTCAAGTCATTTTCTTAATTTACTCATAGATTCTTTTACAACTCCAGTATTGTCGGCATAAAAACATCATTCTTTCCTCAATGCAAGCAAAAAGGCACCCTTCTCTCATGAAGAGGAGGTCCAACACTCGCCTGCTCTGTAAACAACTTCAGAGAGAGAGAGGTTAAAATTCCTGTAAAGCTGTGATGTCGGTTTTTAATGTCTTTAAGCTCTGGTCTATTTCTGCTTCTAATTGTGTCTTTGTTGTGTCTCATGGACTAGGGCAGTTGTTCCTATGCCCACCCCTTCAGCAACTATTATTCCTAATAGGATGGCTAAAGTGAGGAATACAGGTTCCCGGTGGAACCGGGTTGTATGCCCCCCTATTTGATCTTTAAATGAACCTACGTCATGATAGAGAACTCCTGATAGAGCACTCTGGAAAACATCTGCATCATTACATAATTAATCGCATCTATTGACCATTTTATGAAAACATAAATAATGTTAAAGTGTATAGAATTATACTGTTGTAGGGACGGACAAGGAAAGGCACCTAAGATAGCTCCAAAGACAGGAAAGCAGTTTTATTTGGTTGCATCAGTATTTAGAGGGCATTGCTTCTGTTGTAATCAATTAATCCCCTGAACCCCAAGTTTTGGTAGTTTTAGTATTTGTACCCAACATGTAAGGGAAGGGGCTCAGAAGTTCACAGTCTGCAGAAATTCACACAAATCAGTTTTTGTTTCTGTTTTTTTCCTCTGTTCTGTGCACGTTAACTTTTCAAGGACACCTTGGAACGGGAGAGCTTTCTTGTCTCTTTTTTTTCCTCCTTCCCAGCTGTCACCATGGAGCCCAGTTGGTAACTTTTTTATCTTAGAAATGTAGCCATCTCTGTGAAGCCCCAGCTCAAGGCCAGAGTCCTTGTTCACATATTTTGTGAAAAACTGGTAAGGCGATGTCTAGCTTAGGGGTGGTGATTTTTCCAGCCAGTGGCCAAGTAGAACAGGGCAACACGAAGAGTGGAAGTTTATCTCCATTGAATTTTTCAGAGGGACTCTTTTGCTGAAAGCCCTAAAGTAAGCCTTGGTGAAGACTTCTGGAGAAGGTCATTTAAGACATTTCTGTGGACCTGGTACAGAGGGGGATGACAGGGAAGGCGATGCTGAGAGCAGCTCCGTGGATCTGAGAATGAGGAAGGAGAGATGCCAAAGAATAATGGGAAAGGTGTTTGGGATTTTCCTAGAACAAAAACTTGAGCAGTAGAACAGGTAGAGCAGAGGGGAAGACGGGAGTGAGTATTCCAAAAAGCCTGTGAGGGACTTTAAATTCTTAGAAACCTGTTTTCAGTGATGACAAATCAACTTTAAAGGCCATTTTCATTACATCTTGGATAGGGGTCTGAGGGCTCTTCTCAGCTGGTTTGAGCTTTGGCTAAGCTTGCTAGAGGACTTGGTGGGACCTAGTGCAGACACTGACAGGAAAAGAGAGGAGTGGGTGGAGGGGTACCTCAGTACCTGCTTCCTCAGCAAGGGGGCAATGTTCTGAGATTCAGCGGAGGTTTGGGTTTTTGATCTAGTAATTGGAGGGGAGAAATCAGGTTGCTGAGGTGGGAGTGAAAGCAGAGAGTCTAGAGCAGAAGGCTGAGGGTGAGGAACTATTGGGGAAGCATGGTACAGGATGTGAGCGAAGGAGGAAAAAGGATTCCACATAGGGGAATTTCACCCTTTTGAGCACTTGCCGAAGTTAAAAATGTCATGCAGAATTTAAGGATCTAGAGAACCCTCTGTGGGCCATAGTTTTTGGTTGTCTAATTGGTAATATGGCCAATGCTGTGTACTGAATTTGATGAGGAGTTTGGGTTCCACCAGGCAGCCCCTGTATGCTCACATCCCCATGACTTACACAAGAAGTCGGCTTTTCCCCCACACAGCCGTGGCTGTTTGTCACTTTGATAGTCTGCCGGGCATACATAGTAATATAGGCTAGCCAACCTGCATCTGGCTCGCATGTCCCTGCATCCATAATATTTGTTTCAATTATCTATGGTACGGAAGGGATTTAATGGAATTTTAGTGAGATCCTCTTCATCAGGTATATCTCAATAGGAAAGACCTATACCGAGCTGAAAAATGTCTGGGTGGAGAGATAGTCACCAGGTCCCTAAGGGGGCCGTTAATGTCTCTTTAATGGTTCTATTTATTGTTTCTACCTGTCCTGAGTTCTGGGGTATATAAGCATAATGTAACTTCCAATTAATCCACAGGGTCCTGGTTAACACCTGACTTACCTGGGCCATGAACACCAGTCCATTATCAGTCCATTAGGCAGATTGTATCTTGGAAAAATATCTTTCAGGATCTTCTTGAAAACCATTTGTGCCGTTTTTTTTTTTTTTTTTTTTTTTTTTTTTTTTGTGTGTGTGTGTGTGTAAGGCTTCAATCCATCCTGAAAATGTATCTACAAAGACTAGGAGATATTTAAGTCCATACCTTTCTGGCTTAATTTCAGTAATGTCCACTTCCCAGAATTGTCCTGGTCTGGTTCCTCGTAGGTGCTTTCCTCTAAGAAACTTGGAAGGGTAAGCATTACCCAATTGACGGACCCGACAGGCTTTTGTTACCCGTTCAGTTATTTCTTTTCGCTGTGAGTTGGTTAGTGGAAAACTCTGTTCTTAATCCTACAGTAATACCTGCAGTTTCTTTGAACCAAGGTGAGTGAGTTAATGTACATTTTTAACGTATTGTAGGGCTTGCTGTAATTGCAGGCTGAGCTCAGTGAAGTTGAGGCGTTCAGTGTCAGTGTCTTTAGATGTTATCAAAAACTTCCTGGTCCTCAGGGTTTAATTGGAATTGGGCATCTTCCTTTAACAGCGGGTATAAAGGAGCAGCTAAGGATGCAAACCCAGGTATCCATAACCTGCAAAAGCCAGCAGTCCCAAGAAATTCTCTGAGTTGTCTGCTGTAAGGTGGTATCTACACAATGGTTTGTTTTCTTGGCTCAGTGAGCCATCG
The DNA here is from genome assembly GCF_048772815.1 of Callospermophilus lateralis. NCBI lineage: Eukaryota > Metazoa > Chordata > Mammalia > Rodentia > Sciuridae > Callospermophilus > Callospermophilus lateralis. The sequence goes on along the minus strand of NC_135313.1, from coordinate 114,481,139 downwards.
TTTACTGCCCCTAAGGGAATAGCCCAGGAAGATTACTTCATGCTAGCAAATTTGGGCCTTTTTGGCCGAAACTCTATACCCGAGTTGAGCAAGCTCATATAATAGTACTTGGGTCCCAGACTCACAGTTTTCCTTGGTGTTGGCTGCCAGTAGCAGGTCATCCACGTATTGAAGCTGGGTAACTTCAGGGTGCGTAGTTCTGAAGTTGTTGAGATCTCTGTGGAGGGCTTCATCAAAGAGAGTGGGGGAGTTTTTGAACCCCTGTGGGAGTCTAGTCCAAGTTAGTTGACCAGACGTTTTGGTTTCTGGGTTTACCCACCCGAAAGCAAACAGCAACCGACTATCTTTATGCAGAGGCAAGCAAAAGAAAGCATCTTTTAAGTTCAGAACAGTATATAATTTCCGCTCAGGGTTCAGAGTGCTAAGCAGATTGTACGGATTAGGTACCGTGGGGTGAATGTCCTGCCCTCTTTTGTTGATCTCTCTTAGGTCTTTAATGGGGCAATAGTTCCCGGTTCCTGGCTTTTTTTTTTTCTAGTAGCAGGGGAGTGTTCCAGGCCAATTGACAGGGACTTAGGACCCCTAAGGCCAGATATTTCTGAATATGCGGCCTTATCCCACCTTTAGTTTTTTTGCTTAGAGGATATTATTTGACATTGATTGGGGAGACTGAGGTTTTTAACTCCACTGTTATTGGAGGTTGTTTCACGGCCAGGCCTAACCTAGCAGTTTTTGCCCAGGCATCTGGGTAATCTGTTATCCATTTTTGGGGTAGCTTGAATGTTTGATCAGTCTTGGGGCGTGTGAAGGGTGGATGTTCATCTTCTACTAATATAGTTAAAGCCGTGACTATAGGAGTTTTTACTGAAGTATTTAGAAATTTCATTTGGGGGCCTTCATGGTTAAAAGTTATTTTGGCCCGGAGCTTGATGAGCAGATCTCTGCCCATCAATGGGTCCGGGCATTCTGGGATTCCTAGGAAGGAGTGATGGATTTTTCCTTTCCCCAGGTCCATGGTCCTCTTAGTTGTCTAAGCCCGATATTTACTGTCATCAGCTCTTTGAACTAGAGACCTTTTATTTGATAGAGGGCCCAATGGGGCCTTAAGGGCTGAGTATACTGCTCCTGTATTCACTTCAAAGTTTACTGGAGTCCCCTTCACTTCAAAAGTTACCCTGAGCTAGGGGAAGGGATCTGAGCCCCGACTTTCTTAGTCATCCTCCAGAGTCAGAATGGCCAGCTGGCGTGGCTGTCTCTTTAAAGGGAACTCTATGGCCCAGTATCCTTTTTCTTTAGAGTAGGCACACTGATCTGAGGCCAGGGGTGGCCTCTGGCATGGGCCCTTCCTGTCACCATATGTCTTAATTTTTGGCCTCTTTCTTGTTGTGATCAGGACCTTAGTCAATGCCTTAGTGTGTCTTTTGCTTCTCTCATCCTCCCTTTGCTCCCTTTATTTCTCCCTGTTTCTCTCTTATAGTATACTTTCTCGGCTCTTTGACTAAATCTCTCTTTTAATTTTTTTTTTTAATATCCATGGCAGCTTGCTCAATTAAGGCCATCATGACAGATGCCTTTTAATCTGCTGCCTGAGGATCGAAAGGAGTATATCTCTTATATGCCTCCATGATTCTCTCTAGAAACATAAATGGAGATTCATCAGGCATTTGAATAATTTCTTTTACCGTGGCCAAATTAGTTGCTCACCCAGCGGCCCCTTCTCCAGGGCGCTGTTAGAGCCTGGCGATAATTAAACAGATGCTCCCTATCTTCAAAGGTGTTGGGGTCCCAGTTGGGTGGGTTTAAGGAGAAGCCAGCTTTGATTATGTTGGTCGCCCATCAGGTCTGAGGATATTTTTTTCAACATTCCAGGAGATTTTTCTCTCATTGCTCTGTCATGAAGAGAGTCGCTAGGTGGTGTTGGCAGTCACCCCAAGTAGGCAGGTGTGAAAACATCGGTGAGTTCTCTGAGTTCTTTTAGCCGGGCCAGCTTTCTCCAGGGAAGGAGGGGCTGTGTGTGCCGTGGGACAGTCATCTGGATGGCGCTGGGCCAGCCTAGCTTCCTCGAATGGTGGAGAGGTTGAGTCAGCAGAAGGGGAATCACTTAGAGGGTGTTGGGGGTTGGGAGATGAGGGCAGATGATAAGGAGGGGGAGGAGAGTCCAGTAGAGTCTTGAGACTCAGGGAGAACAGAGGGTGGAGGAGGAGGAGCAGAGAGTTTGAGAGATAGAATCGTGGGAGAAGGAGTAGGAGCAGGTGCAGGGACAAGGAAAGGCTTGACCCATGGAGGAGGAGATTTGTAGAGGTATTGACAAGTTAAGATATATGGCTGTTGATCTGGATGTCTATGTGGCCTCTGCTGAAAGACAATATCTCAGACTTTTCAAATAAGTGCGAAGTAGAAAGATCCTTCTAGGAGCCATCCGACTGCAATGTTGGGTCATTCTGAGACACAGAATCTGCCAGGTCTGGCGTTTTACTGAAAAAGAAAGATTCTGAGCCCTTAAGCAGATTTTGGTCCAGTGATCAAGGGTCAGGGACAGAGGCATTGAAATGATCTGTCCCATAATGAAATATACACAGACAGTGAAAGCAACGACACACAACACAGACAAGACAAGACAATAAAGACAGGCAATGGACGTCCAATACTGAGACCAGGACTGACTAGTCGGCAAAACCTGAAGGGTTGGCAATACTGAATCAGAAACAAAATATCACTGAATCGAGGAGACTATTGTTCCTCGATTTCCTGAGTCTATCCTCCAGGGACATGGCCTGTGGCTCTGTGACATGTGTGTCAGCCACCATGGGAGAGAGCTCATGCTCTTTACCAATAGCCGTTTTGCCATACCCTAACCTGAAGCCTGAAACCAGAATGATGGGCCTTATTTACCCCCAGAGGAGCCCGTTGGGGGTATTTTGTCTGGAGCTGCCGGATCTTGCTAGGGCCACCAGATGTAAAGGTTGGGCGAGCATCTGCGGCAGAGACCACCAAGAGACTGTCTCATGCAACAGCAAAGGGTTTATTGGGAGTCCGGCATGAAGGGCTCAGAGATCACTTGAACAGAGCAGAGAGCCCTGAGAACAGCTTAAGAAATGGTTATATATTTTACTTGGAGAGGGCAGGGAGAGAAATTTATTGATGGGTAATTGCGAGTGGGCGGTTTGCGTGCAACTGGTTGACGGAGTACATTCTGCAGTATGGCAGTTTGGGACAGCACATTCTGGGAACAAGAATAGTAAACAGTTCTCAAGATTTCAAGGGTGTTTTGTTAAGCATACAGAAAAACAGGAAATGACAAGTATCTATTTTATTAACCTTTCAATATAAGTATGAAAACAGAAATCTAGGTAAGATTTGAAGTCCAGAAGTTCATTTGGCCCTTGATTGGTATACTTAGCATTGAATTACGTTCTGTAGAGAGGTCCCAGAAATATGGATATACAATGTCATAGGACCTTGTACCTTCTCGGAGGTCAGTTCCAAAACACAGTCTCTAAGGGGAATCACACCAAAGTGCAAGCCAAGTTGGACCCAGTTATCTCTTCCAACTTCCACACAAATGAGAGCAGTTTAAAACAAAACACTCTCACATGACACTCATCTTCTTCCATATAGACACTCATCATAACTTCTGGCAGGAGGATTCCATGAGAGGCACAGCACAAGACAGTGTCCCAAATAAGCTCCCTTTCCCCTCATTTACCAAAAGTTAGGGTGGCCTGGACACCCTTCCTGTGAACCAGGTGTGATCAAATATGCCTGCCTTTAACACAGCTCTGTTCTCCAATTTGAGGCCTACTGACTGTCGGTTTAGATTCTTTATTTGAATTGGATTCATAAGAAAACCCAAGAACCTATGGGCTAGCATCTGCAGGGCTTTGAATAACTCATTTGACCCATTGGATTCCTATTCTCACTTGAGGGAGGTTAAGAACCTTACGGAGGAATGCGAGAGACTTCATCCACAATGACTGATTTTTGGCCATTTTGATTTGGATCCAAACATGGGATCTTTCTTACGATCCATCAGGTGCTGAGAATCTAAGCTCTAGGCTCACACAGGGCCAAAGGGCTGATTCAGACACATCCCTTTCCAAAGCAATTAAGCAAACAGTCACAGGTGATGCCCATTCATTTCCGTTTGAAAACTGTTTTCCTCAGGAATCTCGAAGGCGTGGCCTGAGGCAAAGACCTTCCTGACATTCAGGGCAACAGAACAATAGGTAATAAAAAGGCCAATTGCAGGGATTCTCCACTGAGACTATCCTGGTCACACTGGTATCTGAGTTTTCTGAGATTCTTGCCAATTCCTTCAGCTATCCAGTACATGTCCATGTCACAGTGCTTGGAGGTGCTACATATCGTGGACACAAAAGCATGAGTCTATTCTGGAGAGTGGCCAGAATTCAGGAAGAAAACAGGAACTTAGGAAGATAGCCGGTGTTGCCCATTGAAAAGGCAAGCCCTAGAGCATTCATTAATTGGGCAGGATGAATGCTGGCAAGCTTTCTAATAGACAGGAAACATCCATTGATGCATTCTCTTTTCTAATGTCTACAACCACGGACACAGAGGGATACACAGACGTAGAAACACTCGCCTTGTCCAACAACTTACTAGAAACAGTTCACTCTAAACCAAACAAACCGACTTTTCTACCTATTCTCTGAACATGAGACAAAACCACAAACACACATCCACACCCACAAATGCACCTCCTTCTCCCAAGTAGGTCTCTCACTCTCCGGAGTGTCCTCTGACTGCTGGGCCATACTGTGTTCCCCCGATATGGCCTGTCCTGTCTCAGATCTGGTCTCCTTGTCCAACTCTGTGAAGTGGTCATGAGCCAGCTGTGAGCCACTACCTGCTTTTTCAAAAAAGGCCCCTCTTCAGAGTTTTTCTGGCATTTGGCCATCCTCACATCAGTAGGTACCAAGAAAGACTGACTCTGTCCTTACTAAATCGAAGCAAGTGAGACCACTGGGACTGGGACTGGGATTGGCTCTGTGTGCCTGGCTTCCTGGATCCCAAGTTCAGAGAGTTCCATTACCAAGGAAGTGAGGTGAGGTCGCATCCTTCAGGAACTGAATGAGGTCACTGCCTTGGCAACCACTTTGTCCAAACAGTTGCTTCCAAGCGTACCATGAGAAGGAGGCTGACCCTACTTTCTGCGGCACTTTCACAAATTAGAATGGTATATCAACCATAGGCACCAAGGAACAGCTCTCCACTCAGGCCTGGTTTGGTCCATCTTCTCTATATTAGGAAGAGAGCCTTTAGTCCCGGGAGCATTGCAATGAACCTCCGCAGTAAAACTATTAGCAAGCACCTGATGGAGGAGGCCTCCATAGGTAAGTGGCGCCTTTATAACATCTGATATCCGGTTAAGGGATATCTCTTCTGATGACAGAGATGTGGCCTGGGGAGGCTCACATATGCTCCTGTCCATGACAGTAACAAGAATCGTTCTGTCCTCTGTTCTGTTCTGTAGGAAATTCCTCTGGAAGTGTAGAGAGGTGCCGACGGGCACGCATGCGCTCCTACCCTGGAGCTTTAGCAAGATGTTGCACTGTACCACTGTTTTTCTGTTTAGGCGCCAGGTTTCTGTTTTTCTTTTTGTGTGTGTGTGTGTGTTTTGTTCTGCGTTCAATTTTTTTTTGTTTGTTTGTTTGCTTTTGTTCATTTTGTTGTGTGATTTCGGTGGTAAAAACTTAAGGATATTGGACGTGAAAATGGGTAATAAAGAGAGTAAGCCTGACACCCGTTTGAACTGTGTTTTAAGGAACTGCGATGAACTTTACCGCCCTTTGTTAAGCAGGATGATAGAAGCCCCTAGCTGGCTGCCTGGAGCACACCCATTGCAGAGGGCAATGCCTGCTGGGGACCTAAGAACTGAGTATCTCCCAGGTTAACAAGTGAAACTCCTTTAAAACCCCTTGTCCCTCCAGATCAAGAGAGTCACAACGTTTGGCATAGTCCCTGTGTTTCTCCTTTCTTAGCAAAGCAATTAACCTCCCCTTTTCTTTTTCTCAGAACCCATTCCTCATTATTTAATTGGTATAAATTTGCTTCTATGTCAGGAATCGAACTTTAAGTTACAAATCTGAAACCCCCCCTCCACCCCAGAACTTTGTGAGAGCTGTCTACTGAAATGTTAGGACATGGAGCTTGCTTGGGGTGGAACTGAACCAGAGGAGCTAATCCTGTAAGTAAAAGGAGGGACTGAGGGACCCCCAGCAGCTGCCAAAGCCCTGTTGATTCAGGGAATACCCTCCTTCCTTCCGTGCACTGTAAGGATTATGCCACTTCTGTCTTGTTAAAAAAGAGAAAAAGGGGACACTAAATTCAGTAAAGTCACCATATAGACACTTTATTTTACATTTCAGGTTGTCCCTCTGTTAAAACATCTGGTCGCCCCCGTGGTGCCACTGGTGTAGTAGATTTTTCTCTTATCTGCTCTGGTTTAAAGGATTCTGTCTGACAACCATAGTCTCTACCTCCTTTCTGTCTGTCTTGTGTCTTTGTTTCTGGTCCTTTAAGACATGTGCAATAAGGTGTTGATATTATAAATTTTTTCTTGGGAATGATCTTAGCTAATTGTGTGTCTAAATGATGATGTTTTATCATAACAAACTGGTATCTGAATGGGTTTTTGAAGCATTGCACAATCTTGCAGTTATAAGTCGGGTTTAGGTAATTGTTTAGTTTAAGATTTCAGGTAATTCATGCCAGAGAACTTAAATACTTAGGATGGAAAACTGAAGAACTCTACTTCCAAGTTGGCAAGTAACTTCCCAATCATTCAGTCTTTTTTTTTTTTTTTTAACCAATTTTGAATTCGGTAGCCAGGGAAAATGTCACTGTGTGTACCAGTGCATTAATATGGACAAGGATAGTAAACCATAGTATGGTATCTGTTGACAAAATAAGATGCAAAGACATAAAATTTTGTGAATTGTATCTTAAACTTGTATCATAATTTTCAACACCCGAACCTGAAAATTATGGTTAAAATGCCTTAGGCCTGAGGTGTCTGCTCAGAATAGCAGGTTTTTCCTGCTCCTTCCAGACCTCAGCCATGACTTATGTTGAAATGCAAATGAAAGAAGCCTGCAAGCTTACTAGGAGACTGATTTGATGCCTAACGGAAAAAAAAAAAAAAAGTAAATTGTATGGTATTTACTAATTACTGACCAGTCATTTTTTCTAGGACTCTTATTGTTTTCTTTAGATACTTTATTATTTTTGAGCTCATGATTCTGAGCATACAGACCTAGATTAATGTTTTTCTGATCAGTTCTATCTTTGACAAACTGTGGACTTTTTGAAACATTGCAATAAAGATTTCACCTGCGAAAAACTACAAGGCCTTTACTATTATAATGTGTGCACAATTTTGTTATGTGTTGTCTGTCGATATATACATATGTCCGTATATCATGTATATGATACACAAATTAACATATATAAGGAGCGCTCATTAAAAAAAAGCTCTCATAAAAACAAATTTTAAAAAGTGGATCCAAAGATCTTCAGTTCAAGTGGTTTAAATGTTTCAATTTAAATTGGATAAACAGATAAAAATATACGTTTTTAAATTTAAGCTTACAAATTTTTTTAGGTGTTCAAAAATCTAATTAAATATTAATATCTACAAAACGTCTAATGTGCCTTGGTTCTAGGACATTTTCTTAAACATAAAAATGGTTTACACTGTTCTAAACATTTCTCTAATATTTTGTTAAATAAGTAAAGTAAATTTGATATGGGATTACTCATTCGTGAGTACTTTTGTTAGATATCTGATTCATTTACTAAGGTCTGTATAAGTTTTTACTAAACTCTATATAAGGTTTTAAAAATCAGTCATGTGTTAATGAGACAAAAATTTTTTGAAACATAAGTTTACCCATAACATTGTGTTTATTAAGTTTTATTTTTTCTAGAGCAAGGAACCATAAAAATTAAACAACTTATTAAATCAGAACTGTTATTTTAGAGCACTGTACTGCCATTTCTTTAAAAGCTAAACTTGGTTAATGTAGAAACATCAATGTAATTGTGATGCTATTAATGTTTTCATATCTTATAGGTATGCAAGTCTGTAAGGTAGAAACTTTAAAAGAGCATTATATCAAGCTTGTGTTCTGAAGTTGTATGGTAAAAAAATATATTGGAGATTTATTTACCTGTTATCAATAAGATATGTAAAGTTTTATGTTACTTTTTACATTGTGGAACAATTTAAATGTATTTTTAAGTTAATGAGAGCCTAATCTATGTAAAAGTTGAAAACTTTCAGGCTTTCTTTAATTCATGTTTTAAATGTGATATCATATGGTGTTAGCTAATGTTCATGAGACCGCAAACAATTTATGTAAAGTTTGTCAAATGATATTTAAAAATAAAGATCAGCTTTAGAACTAAAATTCTTAAGATTTATAAAGAGCCCTGACTTACCTGAGATAAGGCTGTGTGTCCCATCTTACTATATGTGAGAATGACTACGAAACCAGTAGGTCAGATAATATTTCTTTAAAGTTATGTTAAAAACATAAAAAATGTCAAGATTCCTAGGATCTCAAACAGGGGATATAATGTAATACTCAGCCAAAAAATTTAGGGTAGCTATTACATGAACTAAGTATTTTTACTTTTGTTAATTTTATTTTGAAATTTTCTTATAAGTGATCTAAAGATTCCCTGTTAGTGTTTTACAAATGTGTTGCTTTAAGAACACAACATGGGTTTATTCAAGATAATAAGTCATCACCTAATATACAGACAGAATAATACAGATCCCAATTAATAAGAAGATAATTATAAAGTTATAGACATTAAAGTCCAGTACTCTTAATATAAGGCTGTTAAAATTTATTTGCTGCATATTTAAGATTAGGATTAAAAATTAAAGTTAAATGAAAAGGGCCAAGAAAACCAATATTTGGCTCTTACCCTCTGAGTCAATATAAATCCAGGGAACAGGGGACTTCTCTAAAGAGCTTTGCAACTCTGAGCCACATAACCTCCTGATCAGGGAGATTAATGAGACCACTGGAGAACAGAAAGCCAATCAGTGCATTTGTTACGAAGAGGAGAGTCATCAGAGAAAGGAGATATCCCTGATGCTTCTGAGGGAAGCCAAATGGTCAAGCAAGACCTGGACCCACCTAGCGCAAATGGCACTAGCAGAATTGAAAATCTGCTCTCGTTTTTCCAGAATTGACTCGCATAAAGCTCAGCTGACTGTTAACAATAGATAGAAACAAAAGTCCGTTTGACTGCTTCATCTTAAACACTTTGGAAAGACAGTTAAGACCAAAATACAGCCATTCCTGGGCATTTTAAATAATAATAATAATAATAATAATAATAATAATAATAATAATAATAATAATATTTTAAGGTATGCACTTTATTTTAGCCTCCCAAAATAAGTAAGACTGGAGGCTACAAAGAAGGATTCTCAGACAGGAATGCCTGATACTTATAAAAAGAGACTATCAAGAAGAGCTGCCACAGGCAGAAATTTCTAATTTAAGGCCTGCAGATATTCCTAACCAACACAGGTAGGCTTGGTGTTTGCTAGTACGATTATCCAGCCCTGAGTAACAGAATTAAAGGTTTCTCTATTAGACACAGAGGTCATACTAGAAAAAGGATTTTACAAGATCAGATGACATTAAATTGTTAAACTGTATCTTATGGGGAGGGACAACTGTAACACTAAAAGTTAAATATTAATTTGATAGTCCTGATAACTGGGGATATTAAAGACTGGTGAGGGAACTTCTATACAGTGACATGTTCCAGCTGCTGCAACATTTATTCAGTACTCATGGTTTTTGTTTCTCTCATAGAAGGACCCATCCCCAGATGACTTTACAACCTGTTCTTCCCCAACCAGACTTCAATCCGAACTGACATCTAAAAGGCAACTCATGTACCCCAACTGACTTATAAAAGACAACTCATGTCCCTCACGCCATGCCCACTCACTTCACCCTGTCTCAGGTCAGAAGAAGAAATAATGATTGACGCCACTCTTCTTACGACAATGGAGAGAAAGATAAATAGACTATCAATATAAGTAATTAATTAAGTCAGGTAAAATCAGGGAGATTGGTTTTGGGTGAGTTCTAAAAATTTGGAGAATCTTACCTGAGGGATTAAATTTTCCTCAGTGCTCTTCCCCTAATCTATTAAAGATTTGAAAGGGACACAGAGAAAAGGGGGAAATGATAGACCCAACCTGATCATTTATTAAAATTTGGAGCCATCTTGCCACAAAGCCATGAAAAGATAATTTTGGCTTTACTATAAATTACTGCAAATTCTGAACCTGCTTGAAATGCCTGCCCGTGCCTTGAACTCACGCATGCGCGGCTCTCTGACCAGATACCAGCCCTCTCTGAAACTTTAGTTGCACATCATAAATATTTGCCTTCTCTGGCCAGACAACATCCCTCTCTGAGGCTCTAATGGTCCTCTGAATTCTGATTTAGGGACAGCAAAAAAAAACTAAACTACCATTAGTGTGATGCTTGTCAGAGTTCTGTTATCTGTAACACCCCTTTTGTGTAATTTTCTGGGCTATAAAGCTGGGCTGTAAAAAAGCTGGGGTTGCTGTCTTGTTCCTGCTGTTTTGGGAGGGGAGGCAGCATGAAAGGTGGAAATAATAAGATTAATTTAATTTGATTTTAATTAGAGTCAGTGGTCTTTTCTTGTGTCCTGGTATAACAGTTAACACTCCAAAAACATGGAACTCTGCCGGCCTAAAGACTTCTTGAGGAACTTCCTGTGAGGTTGGGCACTTGAAATATATATTGTTGTAAGGAGCTTTAGCTTCTTTTTTAGTGAGACCATCAAAGCTGGGTTTGAATCTATGTGACCTGGAGGACATGGTTTCTTGTATTCTAATGAACATAAGGCAGCAGTGCTGAATTTTCTCTTTGTAGGTAAACTGTGGCCACTGGATGCTAAGTGTCTCCCCGTGTGGACTGTGAAGCCATTTGTTCATCCTCCACTTTTTGTGGTGTTTCTTGATGCTGCACTGGGAGTTTGGTATTTGCTTCATGAAATACAATGAGTTCAACTGGGACCCAGTTTTGGAGGGAGTTCCGTCACTTGTGGTTGGTCATGGTCTGCAGGAGAATGCAACAACCAGGTTATATCTCACAGAGCTTGCCCCCTTGTCCAAAGAAATCTTACTCTGAACTTTGCCCTGGAACCTCTCCATGTAACAAGATGCCTTTACATAGAAGGGTCTGCTGGATGCACAATGTCAGTCACAAGCCATTTGGAAGGCAATGGCAAATTCTCATGGCCACACCACAGATGTATTATCACACACCTGCCCACCACTGCAATAGGCCCACTACTCAGCAGGCTCCAACTTACTGGCATCTTTGTTCTACACCATCTTCATGAAACCCGGTCAATCATGGCATTCTCTTGTACACTCATGATCAGCAACAAGACATCCAAACGTTCTCCAGTGCCACCTGATTATTGGAATTTCAAAAATTTCATTGTATTTATCAAGCCATTTTTCATGGATGAAGTTGGAGACACTGTGGGTTTCAGTTCATTCAGGAACCATTAAATGGTGAGGAAGCTCATTTCAATGAAAGCTCTGGAGAACTCTCACATTCAAGTCTTCCCATAGAGTCTTCAAAAGGTCACATGAAGCCAGGCCCATTGAGGTCTTCAATGTGACGTCCATGGGTGTTCTGACTCTCAACTATGGCTGCCAAATCTTTCAGAATAAAATCATGTGATATCCTAGTTGAGATTCCAAGGCTCTGTGGAAAGCCACCCTGTCCTTGATCTCAGTTTCCAAGGGCGAATCCCATGTGTGGCCTCCTAAAATCTGAACACAGTTCATGGCAATATTTCTCTGAGATCAGTTCCAGAACTCAGACTCTAAGGGGAATCACACCAGAGTTCAAGTCCAGGTAGACCCAGTCATCACTTCCAACCGCCACACAAATGACCACAATTAAAACCAAAGCACTCCCACAAGGCCCTCATCTTCTTCCATATAGACACTCATCATAACCTATGGCTCGAGGTTTCCATGAGGGTATCAGTCCAAGACAGTGCACAAAATAACCTCCCTTGCCCCTCATTTGCCTAAAGTCAGGGTTGCCTGGACACCGTTCCTGAGAACCAGGAGTGATCAAATAGGCCTGCCATAAATACTGCTCTGCTTCCCGAATTTGAGGCCTACTGACTCTCGGGTATGTATTCTTTATGTGAATTGGAATCATGAGAAAACCCAAGCACCTATGGGCTATCTTCTGCAGGGTTTGAAGAACTCATTTGACACAAAGGATCCCTATTTTCAATTAATGGAGGTCAGGAACCTTACAGAGGAAGGCAAGAGACTTCATCCACAATGACTGCTTTTTTGGCCATTTTGGTTTTGGAAGCACACATGTAATCTTTCTTTAGATCCATCAGGTTCTGAGAATCTATGTAACAGCCTCACACATTGCTACGAGTCTGATGAAGATACATCCCTTTTCAAAGCAATTAAGCAAAGAGCTACAGGTGATGCCCATTAATTTCCATTGAAAACCATTTTTTCATGCTTCACAAAGGGGTGGACTGAGACAAAGACGTTTCTGACATTCAGGGCAACAGAACAATAGGTAAGCAAATGGCCCATTGCAGGGTTTCTCGAATGATATATGAGTTTTCTGAGATGATCAAATTCCCTTCAGCTATCCAGTACGTGGCGATGTCACAGAGCTTGGAGGTGGTACATATTGTGGACACCAAACCATGAGCCAATTCTGGAGAGTGGCCCGAATTCAAGAAGAAAACAGGAACTTAGGAAGATAGTAGTTGTTGCCCATCCATAAGCCAAGCCACAGTCCATTTATAAATTGGGCAGGATGAATGCTGTGAAGCTTTCTACAAGACAGGAAACATCCATTGATGCATTCTCTTTTCAAATGTCTACAACCACAGACACAGTGGGATAAACAGACATAGAAACACTCGCCTTATAAAAAGACTTACTAGAAACGATCCAATCCAAACCAAACAAAGCGACTTTCCTACCTATTCCCAGATCATGAGACAAAACCACAAACTCACACGCACACCCACAAAGTCACCGCCTTCCCTCAAGTAGGTCTGTAACTATCCGGAGTGTCCTCTGACTGATGGGCCATACTATGTTCCCCCGAAATGGGCTATCCTATGTCAGATCTGGTCTCCTTGACAACAATGTGAAGTTGTCAGGTGCCAGTGGTGAGCCACTACCTGCTTTCTCAGGAAAGGCCCCTCTTCAGAGCTCTCTTGGCATTTGGCCATCTTCACATCAGTAGTTACCAAGAAAGACTGACTCTGTCCTTGGTAAATCCAATCATGTGAGACCACTGGAACTGGGACTGGGACTGCCTCTGGGTGCTTGGCTTTTTGGAACCCAAGTTCAGAGAGTTCCATCACCAAGGAAGTGATGTAGGTCACTTCCTTCTGGAACTGAATGAGGTCACTGCCTAAGCAATCACTTTTTCCTAACAGTTGCTTCCAAGTGTCCCAATAGATGGAGGCTGCCCCTAGTTCCTGTGACACTTTTACAAGTTAGAATGGTATATCAAACATAGCACCCACAAGCAGCTCTCCACACAGGCCTGGTTTGGTCCATCTTCTCTACATTAAGAAGAGAGAGATTGCTTCAGACACACCCATTCATCCTGACCAGGTTGTTTCTTGTGGAAGATGACTTTTGCTCTCTCAGGTCCTTCATAGCTTCCTCTATCTTCCCCAGGGTTCATTTCTGCATGGAACATTGAGGTTCTCAGCAGGTGGAAGATTTCTTATGTTCCTGTATTGTAAGACCAACTCTGTCCCTGCTCTTCTGTAAAGTTAGATTGAGGGCAAAGAGTATGGTTAGGGTTAATAACATGTTTGATTTGGGTTAGGAATCATTCTGCTGGATGAATAATGGTATTGGGAACCTGCGATATTTGTAAGTATACTTAGAGGTGAAATATATGTATGAAAACAGAAATATAGGTAAGATTTGAAGCCCAGAAGGGCATTGGATCCTTGATTGGGATACTTAGCCTTGAATTATGTTCTGCACATGTGTCTCAGATAAATCTATACACAATGGTATAGGACCTTGTACCTTGGATGATTGAATGTCGAAGAGAACATCCAGTCTAAAAAGGATAGTTGGTAGGATTAGGAAGATAGTTGGTAGAATTAGAAAAAAAAGAGTGAGTATAGGATTTGTACAAAAAGTTCTTTAGCAATAGGGTTTCGGGTAGAGAGAAAATGTAAATGTCAGCACATGTGAAGAATTGGTCACAATGATGAATTGGGGAAAATATGTAGGAAAGCAGATATCAATAGAGACATAGGAAATCAGGCAAATAATAAAGTGATTGATTGGATTAGACATTTTCAGCTGGCTTGATGTTGAATATATAATCTAAGGAAGAAACACATATGTAGTCACCAATAGAATTGACATTTGAGAGCATTAGCCAACCTGGACACGGATGATTTTTATAATCCATACTCATATTCCATTTAGGCTTTGGTACAATCGTAAGTGTGACTTTGCATTTTGTTGCCAGAATATTACTGTGATAAAATGTATATGTAGATCAGGTGACATGAGTATTTCTTGCACCATTTCTGGGAGCAATATTTTGAAGAGGTATAAATTATTATTGGGGGCACAAAGAGGTGTACCATGTGTGTATGAATATAGAGAGAATGATTGAATAGACCATACTGTGAATAAATAATATAACTTGTTCGAACTTTACAAATTGGAATAAATTAATATCTGAAAATACATAGCAAATCTTATATTGATATACATACATTCATTCCAACCAGTTATACCTCTAATGGTAATATTAGGGTTGTGGTTTATCATAAATTGTGTGTGAGTTTTGCTTCAAAATTGATTATGGAAATCGAAAATAATGTGTTTGGAAAGAAGACTAATGAAATGAGCAGTCAAAAACAAGGAGGAATATATGTGTTCTGAAGCAGGAAGTGATTGAATGTGTTACAAATGTCTTTAAATTTGTGAACTTGTGGATGAAATGTACATTTTATGATGTACAAAAACTGAAGAAATAGAAATGTACCAGTGTTGAATAAAATTGAACGTCAAAATACACATCATGTCCCATAGGAATCTACTAGCATTGATGTTAAAGTGGTTCAGTTACTGTAGAAATATATGGATTTGTTTGCACAATTCACTGAATTAAGTTTTCAGTACTAGAAAACAAATATGTATTTCAGGTGGATGAATGTTTCTGAAAATAATCTTATGAAAAGTTGATTATAAAACCACATACATGAACATTAGTGAACTTAGGGAGTGTATAATAAGACACATGTATTTAATATTTTGAAAAATCTAGAGTGTATATATATATATATATATATATATATATATATATATATATATATATATATATAAAACACACACAGATACATTGGAAAGTAGAAAATATATGCCAATCAAAATTCATCGTGAAATATATATCATCCACAGATCCAAAAATATTAATTTTACTGAACATGGATTTATGTATAATGTTGTTCAACTAAAAAGCTCACTCATAGTTTGAATTTTCAGTTCCAAAAGCATTTAGGAGGAGTGATTACTTCTCATACTTTGTATCTGCCAAGTTAGCCACCTCACAGAAATGTACGTGTATTCTAGGTAGGATTTTATATGTGCATATAAAAATACATGTGCTGAATTGGCTACAGAAAAAGGGAGACAGGAATTCACATGTGTGTTAACTTTAAAAACACATGGAGAACTATTTCAAGAAAAAAATTGACAAGATTTATAACTCCTACCCTATATCATGCAAAAGGCAAGACCAACTATTCCCCATGCCTCCTCTGAACTGCTTGTATTTCTATTCTGTTTCGGTTATTTTTCTCCATCATATTAGGATTAGTAGTCAGAGTCTAGTAGGGTATGGGTTAGTGTCAGGGTTTCAGTATTTCGAAGGAAAAATTGGAAAATGTATCCAATGTGTATGTAAATATGTGCTACACAAAAATCTTCCTACTCTCATGCAGAACAATGCCTTGACAATACCTTCGCCCCAAGTAAGACACAATTAGAGGAGAAGAGTTAGAAATTCCGTGAATACATATCTGGAATGGAAAACGATCAGGAGTTCACAATCTTGGAAGTGGTAGAGGAGTTTTCAAAAGTAAGGGACAGGGTAAACACTCCACAAACATGGAATTCTGCTGGCCTAGAGACTTCTTGGGAAACTGTCTGTGAGGTTGGGCACTTGAAATATATGTTGTTGTCAGGAGCTTTAGCTTCCTTTCTAGTGAGACCATAAAAGCTGGGTCTGCATCTATGTGACCTGGAGGACATTGTTTCTTTTTTCCCAATGAACATGAGGCAGCATTGCTAAATTCTCCCTTTGTAGGTAAACTGTGGCCCCTGGGGGCTAAATGTCTCCCCATGTGAACTGTGAAGCCATATGGTCATCCTCTATTTTCGTGGTGTTTCTTGCTGCTGCACTGGAAGTTTGGTATTTGCTTCACGAAATACAAGGAGTTCAAATGGAACACAGTACGGGAGGGAGTTCTGTCTCTTGTGGTGAGTCAGTGTCTGCAGGAGAATACAAGAACCAGGCTTCTATCCCACATAGCTTGCCCCCTTGAACATAGCAACCTGATTTTGAACAGTGTCCTGAAACCTCTCCATATAACAAGATGCCTTTACATATAAGGGTCTGCTGGCTTCACCATGTCAGTCACAAGCCATTTGGAAGCCAATGGCAGATCCACATGGCCCCACCACGGATGTTTTATCACACACCTGCCCACCATTGCTCTAGGCCCACTACTCAGCAGGATCCAACTTTCTGGCATCTCTGTTAAACACCGTTTTAATGAAAACCAGTCAATCAAGGCACTGTCTGGTATGCTCATTGTTGGAAAAAGTATAAACGGCAGCCATACCCCAGAGAAAAACCCCAACATGGCGCCTAAGGACTTCTTCTTCCTACCTTCTTCTTTTCTGAAGTGGAGCGAAAAGTTCCCGCCCATGTGAACTCTCCCACTGGCGCCAATTTCAAATCTCGCTGGCGGGGAACCTTAGCCCCAATGAGAACTAACTCCTGGGCTCCGGAGCTGATATCTGAAAGAACTTGCCAATAAACGGGTTGCCTGCCATTTATCTAAGTCCTTCCATCTCCTCCTTAATTCTATATAAGCACACAGCTTTTTGCAATAAAATTGGAATTCTCCCGGCGAAGTGCCTTTGCGTGGGGAGTTCTTTCATTCTGGTGCCCCGTTTGAGGATACGGGTGAGCTCTTTCCAACAAGAGCCCTGTCCCCCATTCCGTTGAGACACTCCGCCCTGGTCCGCTCTTTTCAGACGCCAGCTTCCTGCACTCACCACTGATCTGATGTATGTAAGCCTCCCCTGACCCAGGCTCGCCAACTTGCTGACTAGATTTGCTGTTTCCTGCGGGGCTGCTGTGTCTGGCTGAAGCTGCCTCTCTGCTCACAGAGAACTGAACTCCCGTCCTAGAACTGCATTCTGCTGGAGCTGGAGTTCTGTTTTCATTACTGACTTCTTCAGCTGCGTTCGAAAACTTTCCTGACGTCAGGTTGCCCGTGGCTCCAAACCCATTGGGTCTTCCAGATTGCACTTCACTGGTGAAGACCAGGTAGTACCCTCTGTATTTCCTCACTACAGCTGGTCATTTTGGGGACACCCACCTGACCCCCGTTCGCCCTGAGCTTCCTGGAAGCCGTTCCAGCTCGGGTTTTCTCTTTGTCTCTCTCACTTACTCTTATTCTCTCTCTCTCTCTCTCTCTCTCTCTCTCTCTCTCTCTCTCTCTCTCTTCCATCTCTCCCTGTGACAATGGGCACCTCTTCATCTGTACCTGAAGCCTCACCTCTCAAATGTTTAATAAAAAAATCTGGCCACACTCTCCCTCACACCAGACATCAAGCCCAAACTTTTAATCAAATTCTGTACCCAAGATTGGCCTACATATCCACTGGATAATGGCAATCATTGGCCTCCAGAAGGCTCCTTAGATCCAAACCTCCCCCGGGACCTTTTTAACTACTGCCAGCGTCTGAAAAAGTGGAGGGAGATTCCCTGCATTGAAGGTTTTAGCCTTCCCACACAGCACCTTGTCTCTGCTCCTCCTGCCCTCCCCCTCAGGTCCTCCTTGCTTGCAATCCCCTCTCTTTCCCTACTTCTACTTCTGACTTCACAGATTCTTCCTCATTCAACACAGCAGATAAATCTCCACCTTATCCCCAGCCCCATCTGCCCCTTCTCTTCCACTATACCCTCCTCATCCTCTGCCTGATTCCATGGATCCTCAGCTTTCCATTTTATCCCCCTCCCCTCCGTCCTCTTCTGCCTGCTCCACCTCCTCTTCTTCCACAGAGACACTCCCTTCCCCTCCCTCTCCTTCCTGTCCTCCGCCTGCCTCTTTCAGTCCTCCTGTTACCAGGTCTAAAGGACTCCTTCCCACCCCTAAGACAATGGCACCCCTTCGTGAGGTAGCTGGTCCCGAGGGTGTCATCAGAGTCCACGTGCCCTTCTCCAGGTCAGACATTACTCAGCTAGAGAGGAAGTTAGGCTCAATCACCACTAAACCCACCACTTACATTCGGGAGTTTCAATGGGTGCTGCAAGGATATAGCCTCACTCATCATGACATATTCATGCTCTTCGCCAATACACTTCTCCCCGAGGAAAGGCAATGGTTCTGGGAGCTAGCCCAAGCCCATGCTGATGAAAATCATAGGACCAATCCTAACCACCCCACGGGCCCTCATGCTGTCCCAGAGCAGGATCCCCTATGAGATTACAACACCCCTGAAGGCTTACAGACTCATGACCTTTTTACATCCTGCCTCTTGGCGGGCCTGAAAAAGGCCACCCGCAAGGCTCTTAACTTTAAAAAGGTGCAGGAGGTCATTCAAAGGAAGGAGGAAACACCTTCATAATTCCTGGATAGACTAACCAAGGCCCTTCAAGAGTGCACATAACGCGACCCAGAAACCCCTGATGGCCGTCATGTCTTAATGACATATGTTCTGGCCCCAAAATACTCTGACATTAAAGCCAAGCTTAAAAAGCTTGAACAGGGCCCTGCTACTCCTCAGACCGAAATCCTCGCTGTCGCTTTAAAGGTTTTTCATGGTATAGAGGATGAAAGTGAATGCCATAGGCAGAGAGCTGAAAATGCCAAATTCCAAATGTTGGCCCAGGTCATTCAGAGAAGGCCATCACCACGCCGTCCCAATGTGACAGCCCCTGGAGCTTGCTTCAAATGTGGTAAGGTTTGTCCTTCGCTGAGAACACCCTACAACCCCTGCCCAACATGCCATCAAAGGAGACACTGGGGGGCAGACTGCCCAACAACCCAGAAGGGAGGTTGGTCAGCCACCCGGCAACCCCAGCCTCTCCTGGGCTTGGCAGAGGAGGAATGATGGAGCCCTGGGCCTTCCCTCCAGACTATTACCATCAAGAATCAAGAGCCTAGGGTCACCTTCCTGGTGGATGGACGCTTCATTACCTTCCTCTTGGATACTGGTGCCACTTTTTCCGTCTTGAGGGAGTATTGGGGTCCTACCACACCCTCAAAAACTCCTATTGTCGTGGTAGGAGGTAAACATATTTTCCCTCAAAATCCCTTTTGTCCTTCACTCACTCCTTTCTCGTTATGAGCCATTGCCCCATTCCCCTTCTGGAAAGGGACATACTCTCACTATTAAAAGTCACCATTCACATATCACCCCACACCTCTCCTACCTCTCATTTCCTCATGATGTTCCTAGGGGCAGATACACCTCCTTCATGCACTCTCCCACGACTATCTAAACCAGTTAACCCTGAGTTTTGGGACACAACTACACACTTTATGGCTAAATGCAGTCCTATTCATATTGTCTTACGGGACCCTTCAAGATATATTAGTCAACCATGATATCCACTCACAACCACAGCCTTCCTCTGGTCAGAAGCCATCATCCAGGATTTATTATGAAAGGGGTATATTAGGCCTACACACTCTCCTTTCAACACCCCCATTCTGGCAGTTAAGAAACCTAACGTGTCCTACAGGCTGGTTCTAGACCTTCCCCTTGTCAACTCCTCTGTGGTCCCCATCCACCCGCTAGTGTCCAACCCTTACACCCTCCTCTCTCAGATCCCTGCCACTACTACCCATTTCTTGGCTCTAAATTTATAACATGCGTTCTTTTCTATTCCCTTGTTCTCAGAATCTCAGGATATCTTTGCTTTTACTTGCACTGACTCTCACACCCGCCATTCTCATCAGCTTACCTGGACTGTCCTCCCACACGGATTCAGGGATAGCCCCCATCTCTTTGGCCAAGTACTTTCCCAGGACCTCACATCCTTTCACCCGACCTGTCCTGACTCTACTCTCCTTCAATATGTCGATGATCTTCTTCTATGTAGTCCCTCTGGGAACACTCTCAATCCCACACCGCTCAGCTTCTTAATTTCCTAGCAGACAAGGGAAATAGGGAGTCTCCCCACAAGGCCCAGGTTTCCCAGTCTTCTGTCACCTATCTTGGTTTTTGCCTTACACCCAGAAAAAAGGAAATAACACTGGATAGGAGGCAACTCCTCTCTGATCTTCCAGTGCCCCATACAAAAGCCAAAATACTATCATTCCTAGGACTAGCAGGTTATTTTAGGGCCTGGATCCCAAATTATTCTCTTCTATACAAATCCTGTATGACCTAGCAAAGGGACCCCCTAGTGAATCTCGCCTCCTCCCCAAACTACCACTTGTGCAGGCTTCAGCAACTTGTCTTAAAGGCACCTGCCCTTCACCTTCCTCATCTTTCAAGACCATTTCATGTATATGTCCATGAAAAAGGGAGGCAAGAACTTGGGGTCTTAGGTCAAAACTATGGGCCTACATTTGCACCTGTGGCATATTTGTCCAAGCAACTTGACCCTACCATCCGTGAGTGGGCCCCTTGCTTAAGAGCTCTGGCTGCTGGACAAATTTTACACAAAGAAGCCTCTAAGCTTACTTTTGGGGCCCCTTAACTATCCACTCCCCACATCACTTGAAGGATCTTTTGGCTTATAAGGGCTTTCAAACCCTTCCTCCATCCAGAGTTCTGTCGCTCCTCACTTCCTTTCTGGAAAACCCTAATATTACTTTCCTCCCCTGCTCTGCACAGAACCCTGCCTCACTGCTCCCAGTGACTCCCACGTCTAACACACCAACTCATAATTGGTTGGAAACCTTAGATGATTTCCTCCCCTGTCATTCTTCCATTTCTGAGAGACAACTAGCCAAGCCTGACCTTATCTGCTTTACTGATGGCAGTTCCTTTAGGCAGAACGGCACTCATTACTTTGGATACACTGTAGTTTCAGCCACTGAGATTATAGAGGCCAAAGCTCTGCCTTCAGGAACTACCAACCAGCAGTCTGAACTTATACTAGGCACTCGTGCCTGCCTTCTAGCACAAGGCAAATCCCTCACCCTTTATACTGATTCAAAATATGTCTTCCATATCTTATCCCATGCTGCAATATGAAAGGAGCGAGGCCTACTTACCACCAAAGGTAATGTGATCACTAATTCGGCTCTTATAACCAATCTGATAGAGGCCTCCCACTTACCACCCAGGTGGGAGTTGTGAATTGTAGGTAGGTCTAATCAGAAGGACGTCTCTCTTATCACTGAGGGCAATGCCAAAGCTGACCAGGTGGCACAAATGGCTGTTACCACTTCCAATGATGGACCCCCTGGGGGACATATAATGGCCACTTTAGACAGCTCATCTGAAGCCCCTACTTCTTCCAGTAAGAACAAGGATCTCTTCAAGTTTCTTCATACTCTATTCCTTTCCAATTCTCAGTCTTTGACCCTCTTTTTACAGAGCTTCTTCTCGCTCACCCTCTCTGACAAAGCCATGATACAGAATATAGCCTCTAATTGTCAGATCTGTCAGTGGACCAACACTTATTCTCCTTTCAGGCTCAAAACTTTTCCTTCCCACCAAGCCCGGGGACACATTCCCACTGCTGACTGGCAGGTAGACTTCACCAACATGCTCACAGTATGGCACACTAAATACCCCCTTGTCTTTGTGGACACTTTCTCTGGTTGGATTGAGGCATTTCCCACTTCCAATAAAACGGCTTCCACTGTAGCTTTAATCTTACTGACAGACATCATCCTCAGGTTTGGTATGCCCACTTCTCTACAATATGACAATGGCCCTGAGTTTATGTCTAGGATAACACAAAAGGTCTCTCAAGCCCTCTCCTTCAAGTGGCATTTCCACTGTCCATATTATCCCCAAGCTTCAGGGAAAGTGGAAAGGGTAAATTGTACTCTAAAGGAAGTCCTTACCAAATTGACAATGGAATTAAACATAGACTGGGTCAAACTCCTTCCCTTGGATTTGCTTCGAATCAGAGCTCTCCCTAAAAACCATCTTTACTGTCTCCCTTTGAGATACTGTATGGAAGACCTCTTATACCCCCTGGGTTGGTCATTTCACAAGGACCTCTCACCCGAGATTTGTCTTTGCCTCTTTTGTATCATCTCTGCTCAGAACTCTGGAAATATCAGGACTGGCTTCATCTGGACACAGTGTCCTCTCCAAACACTCCTCCCTTAACACCTGAGAGTCTAGTATATTATAATACCCCAGAGGAGAAAGGGACTCTTGCCCCAAAATGTGAAGGCCCCTATCCTGTCATTCTCTGTACCCCCACTGCCGCCAAACTCTCTTTACCAGACAACCGTCTAACTCCCAGGATTCACATTTCTAGGTTGAAGCCATATCACCAGGAGGCCCCACCTGCTGACGACAGGACCAACCCAGAGGAACTCCAAGAATCACCTCCTGAACCTCCCCTTTACTCCTGCTCTCCACACTCATCTCACCCATTTAAGTTGCAGCTCACACGGTGTTCCATGCAGCCCAATTCCTCTTAAAAAAGTCACAATGAGCTCTCCCAACACCCTAATCTTCTGTAACTGCTTGTTTTTTTGTGCTCTGCTTATTTTCTGTGCTCTATCGGGACTGGTCTTTACCCTCCTCTTCTACCATGTATTTATTCACTCTTCAGGAACGATACTCAGAACATGACATGCAGAAGGTCCACGCAGGGGATGCAACTACTTGCTTCATCCACAACTGCACCTCTATTTCCCTAAAATTGTCACCTTCAAGGACCTTCGTCCCTGGTAGCTGGAACTGGCCTTTCATTTGCTTCCTTCTTGATCAAACAAAAGACTATAGTCATTGGTGGCCTGAGATACATAATGGTCATGCAGGTTCCATGATGAACATGGTAGCTATTCTTACCACTCACTTGGTTATCCTAAAGGGTGGACTTCTAGTTACCTAACGTGGAATAAAGGCTCTTCATCTGATAACAATGGATGGTATACTTTAGATATACCTGACCCCAAGGCCAAATGTTGGGACTATGTTGAGTTTGCTGTCTATGCTCGGACAACCTCAGCCAGACCCACAGGGTGGATGACAGTTGGCAGCACCCTGATTATGCCACCTAAGGCAACCATCCAGGTAGTCGAACACATTAAGAAGTCAGAATCAAAACTTCGAGATCTTATCCATAGCTCATCCAAAAAGGATTCAGAACCTTCAACCCCCTCAGGTCCCCCTGACACATGGCTCAATTTGTTACACCAAACTCTTCGATTATTAAACTCCACCCCTCTTTCTGTGCCTCCTTCTCAGTGCTTTCTCTGTGCTTCACTTAGTCGTCCACTTCCAGCATCGGTCCCATTAGCAGCAGAAAATATTTCAGCAAAAACCTACAATTTCTCTAAGAAAGGACAACCCCTACATGTGACACGTATCCCACTGTGGGAAAGTTATTCCACCAATATTTTATTTCCTTTCATCTGTTTCCACCTGCCAATAATGAAACCTTTACCCATTTGATCCTTGAGCTTAAGCACCAAATCGAGCCCTGCGTTTATGCAACCTGGACATTTCCTCTGGTGTAATGGGTCTTTAAGTAACTCAACGATCAATGTCTTTGGCACCTGTTTCTTGGTTACTGTAGTTCCTTAGTTGTCTTTGTTTACTCCCACTGAATTCCGACAGTTGGCCCTACCTTCCCGAACCCGTAGGGCAGTCTTTCTGCCGGTTCTGGTAGGCCACACTTTAACAACCTCAGTGGCGGGTCTCGGACTCTCTGGTGGAGCTATAGGTCATGCTCTATGGGCATCCAATGACCTGCAACAAAAACTGCAGGAAGCACTCGATACCAATGCTGAGTCTCTGGGCTCCTTGCAGCGCCAGGTTACTTCATTGGCACACGTGGCTTTACAGAACCAAAGGGCAATTGATCTTCTCACTGCAGAAAAAGGGGGTACATGCCTATTCCTCAGAGAGGAATGTTGCTATTATGTTAATGAATCTGGGCTGATAGAAAAAAATGTTGTTAAATTGCAGGAATTATTGACCAAATTGCTCAAACCTAGCACCTCCAATCCCATAACAGGGTTCTTCCAATCCTATCTTGCCATGTACTTGCTACTTATCGTGGGGCCCCTTATTGGGATGCTCCCTTTTTGTGCTCTCTTGCCATGCATAATGAATTTCCTTCAAACCCAACTGCAAAAAATTTCCAATCAAAATTTCAACCAGCTTTTGCTTAGGCACTACCATCCTCTGATGACCGATGAACCCCTAACATCTCCAAGTGAACAGTTCACTCAGTGTTGAAGCTCACTACCAGGCACGATGGAATGCAACGTACATCAGACAGCAGGAGGCAACGAGCTTGGAGAACCTCTTAATCTGCCATCCTGGATTCATGAGTCTTTATGACCTTCTAAGCTTCCTCATGGCCCTTGGCCTCTTCTATGTCAGTCCCCCAACATGGAACTTCTGCCAAAAATTGACCTTTGCTTTAATTTTTATCTTCATTCTGTTTTGATTCGCTCTGATCTTCTTCAGGTGCTGGTGACGCCATGTCCAGGCAACGCTTCCAGTATTTCCTAGAGTCTCTGTTACAGGACCAGTGGCTGATACCAACAATCTCCTCCATCCAGGACTGGTTTCATGCCATCGACAACTTGTGGCATCAGGGAACTATCATAGACTTTACCCCTACTGAAGTAGCTATCTATACCACTGGGTTTTATTTCTGGCTGCCATGATATCCCCAGACCTGCCCCCCGAGCATTCATCCACTTCCCTTTCTAGGCCCCACAGCACCCCCACACAGCAGGAAGCAGTCAGAAATGACAAACAACGCCCCACTTTCTAAGAAAACAAAAAGGGACGAATGTTAGGAAAAGTATACATGGCAGCCATACCCCAGAGAAAAACCCCAACATGGCGCCTAAGGACTTCTTCTTTCTACCTTCTTCTTTTCTGCAGTGGCGTGAAAAGTCCCCGCCCTTGTTAACTCTGCAGCCAGCGCCAATTTCAAATCTCGTTGGTGGGGAACCTTAGCCCCAATGAGAATTAATTACTGGGCTCTGGAGCTGATATCTGAAAAAACTTATTCTCAGAACATGAGACCAAACCACAAACCCAAAACCACACCCACAAAGGCACCTCCTTCTCCCAAGTAGGTCTGTGACTATTCGAAGTGTTCTCTGACTTCTGGGCCATACTATGTTCCTCCAAGATGGCCTGTCTTGTCTCAGATCTGGTCTCCTTGGCCAACTCTGTGAAGTTGACAGGAAACAGCGGTGAGCCACTACCTTCTTTCTCAGGAAAGGCCCCTCTTCAGAGCTCTTCTGGCATTTGGACATCTTCAAATCAGTAGGTACCAAGAAAGACTGACCCTTTTCTTGGTAAATCCAAACAAGTGAGACAACTGGGACTGGGACTGGGACTGGCTTGGGGTGCCTGGCTTCCTGGATCCCAAGTTCAGAGAGTTCCAACACCAAGGAAGTGAGGTGAGGTCACTTCCTTCAGGAACTGAATGAGGTCACTGCCTTGGCAACCGCTTTGTTTTAACAGTTGCTTCTAATGGTCCCTTTAGATGGAGGCTGCTCCTACTTCCTGTGACCCTTTCATAAGTTAGAATGTGATATAATCCATTGGCTCTCAGGAACAGCTCTCCATAAGGCCTGATTTGGTCCGTCTTCTCTACATTAAGAAGACAGAGGCTGATTCAGACACCAAACTTCATCCTACCAGGTTGTTTTCAATGGAAGATGACTTTTGCTCTCTCAGGTCCTTCATAGCTGCCTACATCTTCTCCACGGATCATTTCTGCACATACCTTTGAGGTTCTCATCAGGTGGAAGATCCCATACATTCCTGTATTGTAAGACAAACACTGTCACTGCTTTTCTGTAAAGTTAGATTGAGGGAACAGTGTATGGTTTGTGTTAATAACATTTTCAATTTTGATTAGGAACCATTCTGCTCGATGAACAATGGTATTGGGAACCTGCGATATTTATAAGAATATAGAGGTGAAATATATGAACAAAAAGAGAAATCTAAGTAAGATTTGAAGCCCAGAAGGTCATTGGGTCCTTGATTGGGATACTTAGCATTGAATTACGTTCTGCACAGATGTCTCAGATAAATCGATCTACAATGGCATAGGACCTTGTACCTTGGAATAGTGAATGTAGAAGAGAACATCCAGTCAAAAAGGGATAGTCGGTAGGATTAGGAAGACAGTAGGTAGGTTTAGGAAGAAGAGTGAATATAGGATTTGGACCAAAGTGTTTTAGCAATAGGGTTTCGGTTAGAGAGTGAATGTTAGTGATAGCACATGTGAAGATTCAGTCACAATGATGAACTGGGGAAAATATGTAGGAAAGCAGATATCAATAGACACATTACAAAATCATTCAAAGTGTAAAGTGAGTGACAGCTTTAGACATATTCAACAGGGTTGAGTTTGAATATATAATCTTTGGAAGAAACAAATATGTAATCACCAATAGGATTTTCATTTGAGATCATTAGGCAACCTGGACATGGATGTTTTTAGTAATCCATGTTCACTTTCCATTTAGGTATGGTACAATCATAAATGTGAACTTTGCTTTTTCTGTTCAGAATATTACTGTGATAAAATGTATATGTAGATCAGGTTACATGTATTTTTTCCACCATTTCTGGGAGCAATATTTTGAAGACGTATAAATTAGTATTGGGGGTACAAAGAGGTGTACCCTGTGTCAATGAATATTGAGATAATACATGAATAGACCATACTGTGAATAAATAATATAACTGGTTCCACTTTAAATAATGGATTGAATTGATATCTGTAACTAAGTAAGAAATCTTATATTGATATACAATCATTCTTTCCAACCACTTATACATTTAATGGTAATATTGGGGTTATGGTTTATCATGACGGGTGTTTTGCTTCAAATATGATAATGGGAATCGAAAATAATGTGTTTGGAAAGTAGTCTCATGAAAAGAGCAGTCAAGAAACATGGAGGAATACATGGGTTTTGAAGCAGGAAGTGATTTGAAGTTAAACAAATGCGTATAAATTTGCTAAATTGTGGATGAAATATGTATCCTATGATGTGCATAAACTGAAGAAATAGTAATGTTCTAGTGTTGAATAAAAATGAACGTCAAAATGCACATCATGTCCCATAGGAATCTACTTGCATTGATGTTAAACTCGGGTCAGTTACTGTAGAAATATTATGATTTGGCTTTTTTTTTTGGTGTTATAATACAATTTATTTTAGTACTAGCATGCCACAGAATGTAGATGAAGGAACAATGGATTTTTAGTTATAGCACTAATGATCTAACATTTAATGACTATTTTGGGGAGTCTAGAAATTACATAAGGCTATGTAACATATTGTTTTTTACTAAAAAGCTTGGAATTCTGGTAATATTTCTACTTTTTTATTTTTTATTTTTCAGTTGTTGATGGACCTTCATTTTGTTTATTTTTATGTGGTGCTGAGAATAGAACCAAGTGCCTCACACATGCTAGACAATCATGTTACCAGTGAGCCACAAACCCAGCCCCTCCACTTTTTTTCTTAACATCGAATATGCCTCTCCCTCTTCTTTACTCACTTTCTTCCTCGTTTTCCCCCTTCTCTCTCTTCCTTTTTCATTTTCCATCCATATCAATTTTTCTCTCATGTCATTACAAACAGTATCTTGCTATGAAATTTAAATTTAAGACTGTTTTTTATAGTCATTCTTTTTTCTTGAGAAAATTTTAAAATTATAATCACCTGATAGATATATTACTATACATTTATTATATATATGTATCTATATTCATGCATATGCATTACATACATTATATATGTATATATACATTTATATTTAAAAGTACTTTGATTAGCCTGTTACATATAATATAGACCATATCTTTCATAATTCTCAAGTCTTCCAGAATTAACATCTTACAGTGAAAATCAATTAAACATATTTAAGTAAACAGGTATCTTTCTTATTCATCTATACTGATAATTTAAGGTTTTATATCACATTAAGCTATAATATGGCATAATATATCTTATGAATTAGAGAAAATTTTTTTAAAAAACCTATTATTTAAGGACCATATGCACTGACATTTTAAATGGCTTTCTCGTGATTTCAATTTCTATCAATTGTGTATCAATTGCCAAATATTTATTTTATTACTTTTCATATTCATATTTGATATAAAGTCAATTGTTTAATTCTTCTTGTAAGTAGTTACTTATTACAGCAGGGACATTATTAATAATTCTAAATCTTTATAAGAAAAATGGTACAAAGATATTTTCATGCAAAATTAAGAATAATTGCATGCTCTGAATGTTTGATTGTTTATACATATAACAAAGAGCTTTTGATGAGTCTCTTCCCCAGTAAAACATAAAATGCAAAGATATAGTTGGGTATGTATGTCCAAATAAAGATAAGGAGAAATACACATTATTAGCTAGAAACAATTAAATAAAAGATGAAAAGAAAAATCCAACACATTGTACGAACTTGTCAGATGAGGTAGTATTCTGGAAGAATAGCCTAAGGCTAGACCTGGTCCATGACAAAATATTAACTAAAAAAATGAAATATGAAAAACATAGGAAATGCTATAAATTTTTCATGAAGGTAGGTAAATTATCCTTTGATCTCAATTTATGTGCATTTTCAAAAGCCAAATTTCTGGTAAAATAAATTTGTGATAGTTACAACTACACAAAACAAAGTTTCTGCTTAGCAAAATGAATGCATCTCAACCCCTTTTTAGCTGATTTCTTCCCACTCAATTTTAAGCCTTTATTTATTTATTTATTTTCATTGGTCGTTCAAAACATTACAAAGCTCATGATATATCATCTTTGTTACATTTTTCTCATTTGGTTTATGAACTCCCATTTTTTCCCCAAATAAGAATTGCAGAAACACATTGGTTACACATTCACATTTTTACATAATGGCATATTAGTGACTGTTGTATTCTTCTACCTTTCCAATCCCCTACTATCGCCCCTCCCCTCCCCTCCCATCTTCCCTCTCTACCTCATGTGCTGTTGTTTAATTCTCTCCATTATTTCCCTCCATTTCCCCTCACAACCTATTATGTGTAATTTTGTGTATCATTGAGGGTATCCTAACATTTCCAAATGCTTTCTGTTCTCTCTCCCTTTCTCTCCCCCCACTCGTCTTTGTATAATGTTAATCTTTTCCTCATGCTCTTCCTCCCTTTCTGTTCTTAGTTGCTCTCTTTATATCAAAGAAGACATTTGGCATTTGTTTTTTAAGGATTGGCTAGCTTTGCTTAGCATATTCTTCTCTAATGCCATACATTTCCCTGCAAATTCTATGATTTTGTAATTTTTTAGTGCTGCGTAATACTCCATTGTGTGTAGATTCCACATTTTTTTATCCATTCATCTATTGAAGGGCATCTAAGTTGGTTCCACAGTCTAGCTATTGTGAATTGTGCCGCTATGATCATTGATGTGGCAGTATCCCAATAGTACGCTGTTTTAAGATCCTCAGGGAATAGTAAAAGAAGAGTGATAGCTTGGTCAAATGGTGGATCCATTCCCAGCTTTCCCAGGAATCTCCATATTGCTTTCCAAATTGGCTGCACGAATTTCCAGTCCCACCAGCAGTGTACAAGTGTCCCCTTTTCCCCACATCCTCGCCAACACTTACTGTTGTTTGACTTCCTAAAGGCTGCCGATCTTACTGGAGTGAGATTGTATCCTAGGGTTGTTTTGATTTGCATTTCTCTGACTGCTAGAGATTGTGAGCATTTTTTTATGTACTTGTTGATTTATTGTATGTCCTCCTCTGTTAAGTGTCTGTTCAGGTCCTTGGCCCATTTGTTGATTGGGTTATTTGTTATCTTATTTTTTAATTTTTCAGTTCTCTGTATATTTTAGATATTAGGGCTTTATCTGAAGTGTGAGGGGTAAAAATTTGTTCCCAGGATGTAGGTTCTCTTTTTACCTCTCTTATTGTTTCTCTTGCTGAGAAAAAAAAAAAAACTTTTTAGTTTAAGTAAGTCCCATTAATTTATTCTTGTTATTAACTCTTGGGCTATGGGTGTCCTATTAAGGAATTTGGAGCCCGACCCCACAGTATGTAGATCGTAGCCAACTTTTTCTTCTATCAGATGCAGTGTCTCTGATTTGATATCTAGCTCCTTGATCCATTTTGAGTTAACTTCCTTGCTTGGCGAGAGAAAGGGATTCAGTGTCATTTTGTTGCATATCGTTTTCCAATTTTTCTAGCACAATTTGTCCTTCGTATATTGCAGGTTTTTAGCCCCTTTTTATCAAATATAAGAAAGTTGTAATTTTGTGGATTGGTTTCTGTGTCCTCTATTCTGTACCATTGGTCCACCTGCCTGTTTTGGTACCAGTACCATGCTGTTTTTGTTACTATTGCTTTTTAGTACAGTTTGAACTCTGGTATCGCTATACCTCCAGATTCAAACTTCCTGCTTAGAATTGCTGTTGCTATTCTGGGTCTTTTGTTTTTCCATATGAATTTCATGATTGCTTTTACATTTCTACAAGAAATGTCGTTGGGATTTTGATTGGCATCAATTTAAACCTGTAGAGAGTTTGGGTAATATCGCCATTTTGATTCTGTTAGTTCTGCCTATCCATGAATTGGGTATATTTTTCCATATTGTAAGATCTTCTTCTATCTCTTTAGGGTTCTGTAGTTTTCATTTATAAATCTTTCACCTCTTTTGTTAGGTTGATTCCCAACTATTTAATTGTTTTTCCAATTATCTTATTTTCTTTGAGGATATTTTCAATGGAGTGGTTTTTCTCATTTCCATTTCAGAAGTTTTGCTGCTGATATACAGGAATGCCTTTGATTTATGCGTGTTGATTGTATATCCTGCCACTTTGCTGAATTCATTTATTAACTCTAGCAGTTCCTCTGTAGACCCTTTTGGGTCTGTTAAATATATTATCATGTCATCTGCAAATAGCGATAATTTAAGTTCTTCTTTTCCTAGTTTTATGCCTTTAATTTCTTTTGTCTGTCTAATTGCTATGCCTAGTATTTCAAGAACTGAATTAAATAGAAGTGGTGATAGAGGGCATCCCTCTTGTTCCAGATTTTAGAGGGAATGCCTTCAGCTTTTCTCAATTTAGGATGATGCCAGCCTGTGGTTTAGCATATATAGCTTTTACAATCTTGAGGTAAGTTCCTGTTATCCCTAGTTTTTCTAGTGTTTTCAACATAAAGGGATGCTGAACTTTGTCGAATGTTTTTTCTGAGTCTATCGAGATGATCATATGGTTGTTGTCTTTAAGTCTATTGATGTGGTGAATAGCATTTATTGATTTCCGTATAATGAACCAGCCTTGTATCCCAGGGATGAATCCTACATGATCATTGTGCATAATTTTTTTGATATGCTTTTGTATTTGATTCACCAAGATTTTATTGAGAATTTTTGCATCCAAGTTTATTAGAGATATTGGTCTGTAGTTTTCTTTCTTTGAAGTGTCTTTGTCTGGTTTTGGGATCAGGGTGATATTGGCCTCATAGAATGCATTTGGAAGAGTTCCTTCTTTTTCTATTTCTTGAAATAGCTTGAAAAGTATTGGTATTAATTCCTTTTTGAAGGTTTTGTAGATCTCTGCTGTATACCCATCCGGTCCATGGCTTTTTTTGGTTCGTAGTATTTTGTTGGCTTCGTCTATTTCTTTCTTTATTATTGGTCTGTTTAAATTGTGTGTGTCTTCCTGACTCAATCTGGGCAGATCGCATGACTTAAGAAGTTTATTGATATCTTCACTATCATCTATTTTATTGGAACATAGGGTTTCCATATACTTTCTAATTATCTTCTTATTTCTGTAGTGTCTGTTGTGATATTGCCTTTTCCATCCCGTATGTTAGTAATTTGAGTTCTCTCTTTTCTTCTCTTCCTTAGCATGGCTAAGGGCCTGTAAATCTTATTTATTTTTTCAAAGAACCAACTTTTAGTTTTATCAATTTTTTCAATGTTTTTTTTGGTTTCAATTTCGTTGATTTCTGTTCTAATATTAATTATTTCTTGTCTTCTGCTACATTTGCTGTTGTTTTGCTCTTCCATTTCAAGGTTTTTGAGGTGTAGTGTGACTTCATTTATTTGCTGTTTTTTTCCTTTTTTTTTTTTTTTGAGGAAAGAACTCCAAGAAATGAATTTCCCTCTTAAAACTGCTTTCATTGTGTCCCATAGATTCCAGTATGTTGTGTCTGTATTGTCATTTGTCTCTACGAATTTTTTTTATCTCCTCCTGTATGTCTTCTGTAAACCATTGATCATTCAGTAGCATGTTGTTCATTTTCCATGAGATGTAGGATTTTTCCTTCCTTCTTTTATCATTGATTTCCACATTCATTCCATTATGATCAGATATGGTGCATGGTATTATCTCCACGACTTTATATTTACTAAGAATTGCCCTATGGCATAATATATGGTCTATCTTTGATTAGGATCCATGTGCTGCTGAGAAGAACGTGTATCCACATTTTGATGGTTGATATATTCTATATATGTTGGTGAAGTCTAGGTTACTGATTTTGCTGTTGAATTCTATAGTTTCTTTATTCAGTTTTTGTCTAGAGGATCTGTCTAATGGCTACAGCAGTGTGTTGAAGTCACCCATAATTATTGTGTTGTAGTTTATTTGACTCTTGAACTTGAGGCGAGTTTGTTTTATGAGTGTTGCAGCTCAATTGTTTGGTGCATACAAATTGATAATGGTGATGCATTGTTGGTGCAAGGTTCCTTTTAACAGTATATAGTGTCCTTCTTTATCCCTTTTGATTTACGTAGGTTTGAAGTTGATTTTATTCGATATGAGTATGGACACTCCTGCTTGCTTCCGAGGGTCATGTGAGTGGTATGATTTTTCCCAAACTTTTAATTTCAGCCTCTGTATGTCTTTACCTATCATATGAGTCTCCTGAAGGCAGCATATTGTTGGATTTTTTTTTTTTGATCAAGGTTACTAGCTTATGTCTCTTGATTGGTGAGTTTAGGCCATTAACATTTAAGGTTACAATTGAAATATGATTTGTACTTCCAGTCATGTTTATTTATTCATTTATTTATTTATTTTGGTTAGTTTTTACTTTTTGGTTATTTTCCTCTCCCTTTACTGAGATACCTCCCGATGCTAGTTTCAGGCATTACTTTTCTAATCTTCTTCTTGTAGTATTTTGCTCAAAATGCTTTGCACTGCTGGTGTTCTGGCTGTGAATTCTTTTAGCTTTTGTTTATAGTGAAAGACTTAAATTTCATTGTCAAATCTGAAGCTTAATTTTGCTGGATACAGTATTCTTGGTTGGAATCCATTATTTTTGAGCGTTTGAAATACTTTGTTCCAGGATCTTCTTGCTTTCAAAGTTTGTGATGAAAAATCAGTCGTTAACTTAATTGGTTTACCCCTGAATGTAATCTGCCTACTTTCTCTCGTAGCTTTTAATATTCTCTCTTTGTTCTGTATGTCCTTGTTCTGGCTAACTTCATAATTATTTGTCTCGGAGTTGGTCTATTATGGTTTTGAATGCTTGGGGTTCTGTAGGCTTCCAGGACTTGGCAATCCATTCCATCTTTCATCTCTGGGAAATTTTCTAGAATTATTTCATTTAATATGTTGTCCATTCCTTGGGTTTGAATCTCTATGCCTTCTTCTATCCCTATGACTCTCAAATTTGTTTTTTTTTATGACATCCCATATCTCTTGAATAGATTGCTCATGGGATTTAAGCATCTTTTCTGTGTTTACTATATTCTTTTCAAGTTGATAAACTTTGTCTTCATTATCTGATGTTCTAACTTCTACTTGATCTAGTCTATTTGTAATATTCTTCATTTGAGTTTTTAATTGGGTTTATAGTTTCCTGCATTTCTAGGATTACTGTTTCATATTTCTTTTTAAGGTCTCTATCTCCTGGTAAAGCTCGTTCTTTGCCATTTGAATTTGTTTGTTTATTTGATTTTCAAAATATACTTTTATTGCTTGGACTTGCTGCCTCATGTCTTCTCTAATATTCCTTTCCATCTGAGTTAGGTATGCCTTGAGTTCTTTCCCTATCCTGCTTGGACTTGCTGCCTCATGTCTTCTCTAATATTCCTTTCCATCTGAGTTAGGTATGCCTTGAGTTCTTTCCCTATCCCTATTTCTGATGCTTCTCGGTCCTCCTGTTGAATTTATTTTTCCTGCATTTTTTGCACACCTTTTTTCCCTTGTTTTTTCATGATGTTCACGTTACTTTTCAGCTCTATTTGATTGCTGTGTTTCTGCTCTCTTCAATAGATTTGTTTTGGTTTTATATATCTCTGTTGTCTCTCTTTTGTGTTTGTAGACTATGCCTGCAAAAGTGGATTCCACTTGGAAGGAATTCCGACAGCTGAGCTCCAGTGATGTCACCTGTCTGCTATGGCGGGCCCCAGGCTCCTTGCTGGGGTGTTTGAATGGGGGGATGGGTCTGGACTGTCTCTGGTTGGTTTCACCTCCCGGTCGCTGGCGGGCGGGCGGTCTCCAGCAATCCAGTCGTGCAATCAGCGAATGGGCTGTCACCGGCAGGCGGGTGATCTCTAGCTGCCCAATTACTCATGCAGCCAGTGGGTGATTTGTTGCTGGTGGGCAGGCGTTCTCAAGCCGCCTAGTACACGGGTCTGTCCTCTGGTCCCCTGGTTTCCTCTGCGAGTCCTGATTTCCCCTGCTACACCAGATTTCTCCTGAGTGATGCCTCTTGGCAGCTCAAACTGTACTCTTTGTCTGCCATTTCTTGGGTGTGGAGGGTGTCTATTGGGAACACTGGCACTCTATTGTTTTGATTTTTTCCGCTTGCACCACCAATTGCACTGGCTAGACAAGTTTCGTTTTCACCGGTGATGGGAGGGGAAGTTGAAGGTCAGGTGCCACTAGTTTTCCCCCCGTCTTTATGACAGCTTTCTCTGGTAATCCCTCCCCTGGAAAGCCTAAGAGAAAATTTTTGCGAATTACCTGCTGTATGGGAGATAAGCTGAGTAACACACACCTGTTTTGTTGTTGCAATCTGTCGGAGAGTGGCGGTGGATACTTCAGCTCTCCAAGATGGTGGCCGTTGGTATCCTCGGTGGTGTTTCGGTTGTGGGGGATAGAACTGTAGCGCTTTCTTCCCCATCTGAAATCCCGAACTCAGCCCCAACTCAGTGGCGGGTGAGCCAGCCGCATTCCACAGAATCCGCAGCAACGTTTCTCCCTGCATGCTGGTCGCTTCACGGTGGAGGCCCGCCGTCTGTAGCCACAGTACGGGCCGCGCGGATCAGTCACCCCAGATCTTCGGTTGCATAGTTGGCTCTTGTTTGAGACTCAATTACCGGACCTCGGTGGTGGAAATCATTCTTCTAAGTTCCAGGCACACCCATTTTTCTGTAAGATCCTAACAAGATACTTTTTCGTCATTCTTACTCCTTATTCACATGTGAAGTTGCACAGTACAAAGGGTGTGATGCACTCTATTCATGGCCAGCTTGCAATGTCAAAATATTAGGATTTCTATGCACCATTTACTGAAGATAGTTTTCAGTACTAGTAAACCAAAATGTATTTCAGGTGGATGAATATTTCTGAGAATAATCTTTTGAAAAGTAGATTATAAATCCACATACATGAATATGAATGAAATTTGGGAGTGCATAATAAGACACATATATTTCATATTTTGTAAAATCTGGAGGGTATATATATATATATATATATATATATATATATATACAGACACACACAGAGAGACATTAAAAAGTAGCATTATATATGCCAATTGAAATTCATCATGAAATACATATCATCCACAGATTCAAAAATATTCATTTTACTGAACATGGATTTATGTATAATGCTATTCAAATAGGAGGATCACCCATAGGTTGAATTCTCAGTTCCAACAGCTTTTAGAAGGAGTTATATCTTCTCACAATTTCTATATGCCAAGTCAGCCACCTCACCAAAAATATACGTGTGATACCAGGTATGATTCTATATGTGCATATAAAACTACATGTGCTAAATAGGCTACAGAGAAAGGGAAACAGGAATTCACATATTTGTTAACTTTAAAAAAACATGGAGAATTCTTTCAACCAAATAATTGACTAGATTCATAACTCCTACCCTATATAATGCAAAAGGCAAGTCCAACTATACACGATGCCTCCTCTGAACTGCTTGTATTTCAATTTTGTTTGGGTTATTATTCTCCATCATATTACGATTAGTAGTCAGAGTTTAGTAGCGTAGGGGTTAGTGTGAGGGATTCACTATTTTGACTGGAAAATTGTAAAATGAATGCAATGTGTATGCAAATATGTGCTACAAAAAATTGTTCCCACTGTCATCCAGAACAATGGCTTGACATTACCTACTCTCCAAGTAAGACAAAATTAGAGGAGAAGAGTTAAAAAATCTGTGAATACATATCTGGAATGGAATATGCTAAGGAGTTTCCAAAAGTAAGGGACAGGGTAAACACTCCACAAACTGGAGCTCTTCTGGCCTAAAGACTTCTTGTGGAACTACCTCTGAGGTTGGGCACTTGAAACATATGTTGTTGTCAAGTGCTTTAGCTCCTTTTCTAGTGAGAACAATAAAGGTGTGTCTGCATCTATGTGATCTGGAGGACATGGTTTCTTATTTTCCACTGAATATGAGCAGCAGTGCTGAATTTGCTATTTGTAGCTAAACTGTGGCCACTGGGGTCTAAGTGTCTCCCCGTGTGGACTGTGAAGCCATTTTGTGATTCGAAAATTTTCATGGTGTTTCTTGCAGCTTCACAGGGAGTTTGGTATTTGCTTCACAAAATACAAAAAGCACAACTGGGACACAGTGCTCGAGGGAGTTCTGTCACGTGTGGTGGGTCAGTTTCTGCAGGACAATGCACCAACCATGCTTCTATCCCACATAGCTTGCCCCATTGACTATAGCAACCTGATTCTGAAACTTGCCCTGAAACTTCTCAATATTACAAGATGCCTTTACATAGAAGGGACTGCTTGCTGCACCATGTCAGTCACAAGACATTTGGAAGCTAATGGCAGATCCACATGGTCCCACCACAAATGTTTTATCACACACATGCCCACTACTGCTCTAGGCCCAGTACTCAGCAGGCTCCAATTTATTGGCATCTCTGTTCTACACCATTTTCATGAAACCCAGTCAATCAAGGCACTGTCTGGTATACTCATGATCAGCAACAGGACATCCAAAGTTTCTCCAGTGCCACCTGGTCATGGGAATTTCAAAAATTTCTTGGTATTTATCTAGCCATTTTTGAAAGATGAAGTTGGAGGCACTGCACATTTCAAATCAATCCAGAACCATTAAATTTTGAGGAAGCTCATGTCAATGAAAGCTATGGAGAATTCTCACAGGCAAGGCTTCCCAAAGAGTGGCTAAATGGTCACGTGAATCCAGGCCCATTGAGGTCTACAATGTGAGGTCCATGTGTGTTTTGTCTCTCAACTATGGCTGCCAAGTCTTTCAGAATAAAATCATGTGATATCTTGGCTGTGATTCCCAGTGCTTTGTGGAAATACAACCTGGGCATACATCTCAGTTTCCATGGGCGATTCTCATGTGTGCACTCTTAACATCCCAACACAATTCATGGCAATACTTCTCTGAGGTCAGTTCCAGAACTCAGCCTCTTAGGGGAATCACACCAGAGTTCATGTCAAGGTGGACCCAGTCATCTCTTCCAACCACCACACAAATGACCACAATTAAAACCAACACACTCCCACATGGTCCTCATGATCTTTCATATAAACACTCTTCATAACCTCTGGTTGGATGTTTCTATGAGGGGCCCAGACCAAGACAGTCTCCAAAATAATCTCCCTTGCCTAAAATCAGGGTGGCTTGGACACCCATCCTGTGAACCTGGTGTGATCACATAGGCCTGCTGTTAATACTTCTCTGCTTCTCCAATTTGAAGACTACTGACTGTGGGGTTTAGATTCTTTGTCTGAATTGGAGACATGAGGAAACCCAAGCTCCTAGGGGCTAGCCTCTGCAGGGCTTTGAAGAAATTATTTGACCAAAAGCATTCCTATTCTAACTTGATGTAGATCTGGAACCTCACAAAGGAAGGGGAGAGACTTCATTCAGAATGACTGCTCTTTTGGCTATTTTGGTTTTGGATGCACACATGGGATCTTTCTTTAGATCCATCAGGTGCTGAGAATCTAAGCCGAAGCCTCACACAGGGCCAAAAGGCTGATTTAGACACATCCTTTCCAAAGGAATTAAGCAAAAAGCCTCAGGTGATGCCCATTCATTTCCATGTGAAAACAGTTTTTTTTCAGGCTTCAAAAAGGGGTGGCCTGAGGCAAAGACCTTTCAGACATTCAGGGCAGCAGAACAATTGGTAATTAAAAGGCCCAAAGCAGGGTTTCTCCACTGAGACTATCCTGATCACACTGATACCTGAGTTTTCTGAGATGCTCGCCATTCCCTTCAGCTATCCAGTACATGGCGATGTCACAGGGCTTGGAAGTGGTACATATATTGGACACAAAACCATGAGCCTATTCTGGAGAGTGTCCAGAATTCAGGAAGAAAGCAGAAACTTTGAAAGATAGCAAGTGTTGCCCATCGATAAGGCAAGCTGAAATCCATTCATAAATTGCGCAGGATGAATGCTGGGAAGCTTTCAACTAGACAGGACATATCAATTGATGCATTCTTATTTCTAATGTCTACAACCATGGACACCGTGGGATACACAGACATAGAAACACTCGCCTTGTCAAACGACTTACTCGAAACAGTCTACACCAAACCAAACATACCGACTTTCCTACCTATTCTGAGAACATGAGACAAATCCACAAACTCACACCCACACCCACAAAGGCACCTCCTTCCCCGAAGTAGGTCTGTGACTATCCAGAGTTTCTCTAATTGTGGGCCATATTTTCTTCCCCCAAAATGGCCTGTCCTGTCTCAGATCTGGTCTCTTTGGTCAACATTTTGAAGTACTGAGGAGCCAGTGGTGATCCAATACCTGCTTTCTCAGTAAAGGCCACTTTTCAGAGCTTTCTGGCATTTGGCCATCCTCACATCAGTAGGTACCAAGAAAGACTAAATCTGTCCTTGGTAAGTCCAAGCAAGTGAGACCCCTGGGAGTGGGACTGGGACTGGATTTGGGTGACTGGCTTCCTGGATCCCAAGTTCAGAGAGTTCTGTCACCAAGGTTGTGAGGTGAGGTCACTTCCTTCAGGAAGTGAATAAGGTCACTGCTCTGGCAACCACGTTGTCCTAACAGTTGCTTCTAAGGGTCCCATGAAATGGAGGCTGCCCCTACTTCCTGTGGCACTTTCACAACTTAGAATGGTATATCAACCATAGGCACCCGGGAACAGCTCTCAACACAGGCCTGGCTTGGTCCTTCTTCTCTAAATTAAGAAGACAGAGGCTGATTCAGACACATTTCTTCATCCTGACCAGGTTTTTTACAATGGAAGATGACTTTTGCTCTCTCAGTTCCTACATAGCTGCCTACAACTTCTGCAGGGATCATTTTTGCATGGACCTTTGAGTTTCTCAGTAGTTGGAAGGAATCCTACATTTTTGTATTGTAAGACAATCTCTGTCCCTGCTCTTCTGTAAAGTTAGATTGAGGCAACAGTGTATGGTTAGGGTTAATAACAGGTTTGATTTGGGTTAGGAATCATTCAGCTGGATGAATAATGGTATTGATGACCTGCGATAATTACAAGAATATATAGGTAAAATATAAGTATGAAAACAGAAATCTAGGTAAGATTTAAAACCCAGAAGTGTATTAGGACCTTGATTGTGATACTTAGCTTTGATTTATTTTCTGCACAGATGTCTCAGGTACATCGATATACAATTGCATTGGACCTTGTGCCTTGGATGATTGATTGTCAAAGATAACTTCCAGTCAAAAAGTGATAATCGGTAAGATTAAGAAGATTGTCGGTAGTTTAGAAAGGAGAGTGAGTATAGAATTTGCACCAAAAGTTCTTTAGCTATAGCTTTTCGGGTATATAGTAAATGTAAATGTCAGCACATGTGAAGAGTCAGTCACAATGATGAACTGAGAAAAATATGTAGGAAAATACATATCAATAGAGACATTAGGAAATTTGGCAAAGTATAGTCGTTAGTGAAAAGTTAGTAAAATAGGTAGTTGTCTCTTCATGTTTTTCTGTATACATAACTTCCCTCTCTGCCCTCCCCAAGGAAAGTATATAAGCCCTGTTTAAGCTGTTCTCAGGACTCTCTGCTCTATTGAAGTGAGCTCTGAGCCCCAGCATGCTGGACCCCCAATAAACCCTTTGCTTTTGCATGAGACAGTCTCTTGGAGGTCTCTTTGCCTGACACTCGTCCGACCTTTACATATGGAGGTTCCACCAGGTTCTGGCAGCAGCGGACGAGAGACCCCAACAGGCTCCTCTCGGAATTTTTAAGGCGCCTCTTTCTGGTGTCAGGTTGCAGGTTAGGGCTTGGCAAAATGGCTGTCAATGAAGAGTGTGAGCTCTCTCTCACGGTGGCTGACAGATGTGTCACAGAGCCACAGGCCACCACCCTGAGGGACACCCCAGAGGACTCTGAAAATCGAGGAACAATAGTCTCCTCAACTCAGTGATATTTTGTTTTAGATTCGGTATTGCCAGCCCATCAGGTATTGCCGGC
Organism: Callospermophilus lateralis; assembly: GCF_048772815.1. Taxonomy (NCBI): domain Eukaryota; kingdom Metazoa; phylum Chordata; class Mammalia; order Rodentia; family Sciuridae; genus Callospermophilus; species Callospermophilus lateralis. Next base: position 114,439,943 of record NC_135313.1, on the reverse strand, counting down.
TACTCAGTCCTCGTCTCAGTGTTGGACGTCCATTGCCTGTCTTTATTGTCTTGTCTTGTCTGTGTCATGTGTCGTTGCTTTTACTGTTTGTGCATTTTTCATTATTGGAAAGAGCACTTCAATGCCTCTGTCCCTGACCCTTGATCACTGGACCAAATTCCGCTTAAGGGCTCAGAATCTTTCTTTTTCAGTAAACCGCTGGACCTTGCAGACTCTCTGTGCCTCAGAATGGCCCACCTTTGGATTCGGATGGCCCTTAGAAGGATTTTTCTACTTCTCACTAATTTAAAAAATCAGAGATATTGTCTTTCAGGAAGGGCCACATAGCCATCCAGATCAAAAGCCATATATCTTAACCCGGCATTACCTCTGCAAATCTCCTCCATGGGTGAAGTCTTTCTTTGCCCCTGCCCCCGCTCCTAATCCTTTCCCCACGATCTCTCAAACCCTCTGCTCCTCCTCCTCTTCCACCCTCTTTTCTGCCTAAGTCACAAGATTTAACTCTACTGGACTCTCATCCCTCTCCTTATCCCTTGCCCTGGTCTCCCAACCCCCAACACCCTATAGGTGATTCCCCTGCTGCTGACTCAGCCTCTCTGCCATTGGAGGAAGCTAATCCAGCCCAGCACCCTCCAGAAAACTCCCCCGCGGCACACACAGCCCCTCCTCCCTTGGAGGAACCTGGCCCGGCTAAAGGAACTCACCGGCAATGAAAGATTGAAAACCCTGGAACTCCCGTGATGCTCCCCCTCCGTCCCTATGTGCCAATGATTGATGATGGCCATGGGGAAAAAATGCAAGCCTACCAGTATTGGCATTTCTCCTCTTCAGACCTATATAACTGGAAAAATAACAATCCCCCTTTTACCGAGGACCCCACTCGTCTCTCAGGTGTGGTTGATTCATAGATGTTTTCACACCATCCTACTTGGAATGACTGCCAACAACACCTAGGGACTCTCTTCATGACAGAAGAACAAAAGAGAATCCTCCTGGAAGCTAGAAAATAATATCCTCGTACCAGATGGGTGACTGACACAACTTCCCAACATATTCAACCTGGCTTTCCCTATAATCAACGAAACTGGGACCCCAACACCTTTGAAGGTAGGGAGCATCTGTCCACTTATCTCCGGGCTCTAATAGCGGGTATCTTAGTGGCTGCTAGGCGACCAACTAATTTTACCAAGGTAATAGAGTTTATTCAAGGGCCTGATGTATCTCCCTCTATGTTTCTAGAGAGAATTATGGAGGCATATAGAAGATATACTCCTTTTGATACTCAGGCAGAGGCTCAAAAGGCATCTGTCATGATGGCCTTTATTGGGCAAGCTGCCCTGGATATTTAAAGAAAGTTACAACACTTAGATGGATTACAAGATATGACTTTGAGAGATTTAGTCAGAGAAGCCAAAAAGGTATACTATACGAGAGAAACTGAGGAAGATAAGGAAGCAAAGGGAGGATATAAGAAACAAAAGACAGACTAAGGAATTGACTAAGGTCCTGGTCACAACAACAAATAGGCCAGAAATAAGAAACATGGAGACAGGAAGGGATACCTGGGCCCAAATTAGAGGCCACCCGTGGCCTCAGATCAATGTGCCTACTGTAAAGAAAAAGGACACTGGGCCAAAGAGAGCCCTAGAAAGAGACAGCCACGCCAGCCAGCCATTCTGACTCTGGAGGATGACTAAGAAAGTTGGGGATCAGATCCCCTCCCCGAGCCCAGGTTAACTTTTGAAGTGTAGGGCACCCCAGTAAACATTGAAGTGGATACAGGGGCAACATACTCAGCCATTAAGGCTCCATTTTGCCCTCTATCAAATAAAAGGTCTCTAATTCAATGGGCTAATTGCAGTAAATATCGGGCTTGAACAACTAAGAGTACCTGGGACCAGGGGAAAGGAAAAATCCATCACTCTCTCCAAGTAATCCCAGAATGCCCGGCTCCATTGATGGGCAGAGTTCTGCTCACCAAGCTCTGGGCCAAAATAACTTTTAACCCTGAAGGCCCCCAAGTGGAATTTCTAAATCTTTCAGTATAAACTCCTATATTCACAGCTCTAACTATGTCAGTAGAGAATGTACACCAAATCACTCACCTTAGTTTAAAGAAACATTTATTTATGAAGAATCAAGAACAGAGTTTTCCACTAACCGACTCACAGTTAAAGGAAATAACTGAATGGTTAACAAAAGCCTGTTAGGTCCATCAATTGGTTAATTCTTATCCTTCCAAGCTTCCTGCAGGAAAGCACCTATGAGGAACCAGACAAGGACAATTCTGGGAAGTGTACTTTACTGAAATAAAGCCAGCAAGTTATGGATTTAAATATCTCCTAGTCTTTGTAGATACATTTTCAGGATGGATTGAAGCCTTTCCCACCAAAAAAAAAAAAAAAAGAAAAAGAAAAGGAAAAAAAGAAAAAAAAAGAAACAGTGCTAATTGTGGTGAAGAAGATCCTGGGAGATATTTTTCCAAGATATGGCCTGCCTAAAGTAATAGGGTGTCATAATGGACCGACGTTCATAACCCACATAAGTCAGGGGTTAGCTAGGACCTTGGGGATTTATTGAAAGTTACATTGTGCTTATAGACCCCCGAGTTCAGGACAGGCAGAATGAATGAATAGAACCATTAAAGAGACCATAACGAAATTAAGCTTAGAGACCGGCATAAAATATTGGACTATGCTCCTGCCTTATGAACTGTTTCATGCAAGAAATACTCCCTCTGTTTCTTTGTGTAACCTCACCCCCTATGAAATTTTCTATGGTGTCCCTCCTCCAGTAAGGGACCTAACCCCAACTCTAAGACCTAACGATCCCTTTCACACCCCCTTGCTTGACAGACTTAAAGCTCTTGAAAGAACTCAGTATACATGTGAAAACAGATGGCCACTGCCTAACAACCTGGGGACGAGAGGACTCCAAATCAACATCAAGTAAGATACTTCTTCTATGTAAGACGACATCAGGTGTCATCCCTGGAACCCCGCTTGAAAGGACCATACCAGGTGCTACTTATAACACCTACAGCGGTAAAGGTAGACAGAATCATTTCCTGGATCCATACCTCTCATCTCAAGCCTGCGGCCTGTTGAGACTCTGGCTGGAAACTGGAAAAGAGTGGTAACCCTTTCAAATTGTGTATTCGCCGTGTGGATAAAGCTATAGACTCTCCCCTTGACCACCAGTAGTCCTAACCCTCATCAGCCCGTTCAGCAGCGATGGCTGATCACAAATCCTACTGGAAAAGAAGTATGGTCTATCTCGTATACAGCCCACTTAGGTAACTAGTGACCATCTCTCCACCCAGACATTTATCAGCTGGCTACACGTCTTTCCTATTGGGATATCCCTGATGAAGAGGATGCCACTAAAATTCCATTAAATCCCTTCTGAACCATAGACAATGGAAACAAACATAATGGATGTAGTGACAAGAGAGCCAGATGCAGGTTGGCTAGCCTAGATTACTATGATTGCCTGGTGGACTATCAAAGCCACATGAAATCACGGCTGTGTGGGGGAAAAGCCGACTTCTTCTGTAAGTCATGGGGATGTGAGCATAGCGGGACTGTCTGATGGATCTCAAGCTTCTCATCAAATTCTGTAGAGAAAAGGGAAAGAAAAGAGAAATTGGATGGAAATGGAAGGAGACCCTCATTGTTTTACAAAATTACATATAATAGGTTGTGAGGGGAATGGGAAAAAAATAAGGAGAGAAATGAATTACAGTAGATGGGGTAGAGAGAGAAGATGGAAGGGGAGGGGGGGACAGTAGAGGATAGGAAAGGTAGCAGAATAGAACAGTTACTATTATGGAATTATGTAAAAATGTGGATGTGTAACCAATGTGATTCTGCAATCTTTGTAATGTTTTGAATAACAAATAAAAAAATTTCTGTACACAGCATTGGCCATATTACCAATTAGATAACCAAAACCGATGGCCCACAGTGGGGTCTCTAGATCCTCAAATTCTGCGTGACATTTTTAACTTCTGCAAATGCTCAAAAGGGTGAAAGGAGATTCCCCTATGTGGAGGCCTTTTCCCTCCTTCGCTCACCTCCTGACCTTTGTTTCTCCAATAGATCCTCACACTTAGCCTTCTGCTCCACACTCTCTGCTGTCACTATCACCTCAGCAACATGATTTCTTCCCTCCAATTACTAAATTAAAAATCCAAACCTCTGCCAGTTCTCAGACCATTGCCCAATTGCTGAGGTAGCAGGTAATGAAGTACCCCTCCACCAACTCCCTCCTCTCTTCTCCTATCAGTGTCCGCACTGGATCCCACCAGGTCCTCTTACCAGCTAACCCAAATCTCAAACCAGCTGAGGAGAGCCCTCAGACCCCTATCCAAGATGTAATGAAAATGGACTGAAAAGTTTCTTTGTCATCACTGAAAAAAGGTTACTCAGAATTTAAAGTCCCTTACAGGCTTTTAGTGATACTAACTCCAGTCTTCTCCTCTGCTCTACCTGTTCTACTGCTCAAGTTTTTGTTCCTAGGAAAATCCCAAACGCCTTTCCCATTATTCCTTTACATCTCTCCTTCCTCATTCTCAGATCTTCAGAACTGCTCTCAGCCCCACATACCCCATCTGCCCCCTCTGTACCAGGTCCACCGAAAAGTCTTATCTGACCTTCTTCAGAAGTCTTCATCATGGCTGACTTTAGGACTTTCAGCAAAAGAGTCCCTATAAAAGACTTCAGAGTAGATAAAATTTCTCTTTTCGTGTTGCCCTGTTCTACTTGGCCACTGGCTAAAAAAATCTGCACTCCTAAGGTAGACACCACCTTACTAGTTTTTCACAAAATATGTGTACAAGGCCTCTGGCCATGAGCTAGGGATTCACAGAGATGGCTACATTTCTAAGATACAGAAGTTACAAACTGGGCTCCATGGTAACAGCTGGCAGGGTGAAAATTAAAGGGAAGAAAGAGCTCTCCCTAACCCAGGTGTCCTTGAAAAGTTAACTTGCCAAGAACAGAGGAAAAAAAAACAGAAAAATAAACTGCTTTTTGTGAACTTCTGCAGACTGTGAACTTCTGCGCCCCTTCCTTTAAATGTTGGGTACAAAATTCTGAAACTACCTAAACTTAGGTTTCAGGAAATTTATTGATTACAACAGAAGTAATGCCCTCTGAATCTGGTTGCAAACAAATAGGACTTTTTCCCTGTCTTCGGTACTATCTTAGGCGCCTTGCCTTGGCTGTCCCTACACCAGTATAATTCTATATACTTAAACATTTTTTATGTTTTCATGAAATTGTCAACAGATATGATTAATTGTGTAATGGTGCAGATGTTTCCCAGAGTGCTTTTTCCTGATACAGGTTCATTTGAAATTCAAATAGGGGGAAATAAAACCCGGTTCCACTGGGAACATATATCCCTCACTTTAGCCATCCTATTAGAAATAGGAGTTGCTGCAGAGGTGGGCACAAGAACCACTGCCTTGGTCCATGGGATACAACAAATGACACAATTAGAAGCAGCAATAGACCAAAACTTAAAGATATTAGAAACCTCCATCACAGCTTTGCAGAAATCTTTAACCTCTCTCTCTGAAGTTGTTTTACAGAACAGTCGAGGGTTGAACCTCCTCTTCATGAGAGAAGGGGGCCTTTGTTCTGAATTGATGGAAGAATGTTGTGTTTATGCTGACCATTCTGGAGTTTTAAAAAAATCTATGAGTAAATTAAAAGGACTACTTGAAGAGTGTCAATGAGAGAGAGAGGCCAAAAAAGGGTGGTTTGAGTCTTGGTTCACAAGTCCCCCTGGTAAACTACGTATTTATCAACCCTGGCTGGTCCAATAATAATCCTCATATTATTGCTAACTATAAACTCTGTTTGCTCAACCATGTAATTTCTTTTCTCCAATCTCAAATTGGACAAGTTAAACTTATGTTAATACCCCACTAGCAGACATAAAATGTGACACCGCCCAATGATCACTTTTATGACTAAAAGTAGCCAGAAGAAGAAGTGGGGAATGAAAGGTTAATAAAATAGGCACTTGTCACTTCCTGTTTTTCTGTACGCTTAACAAAACACTGTTGAAATCTTGAGAAATGTTTGCTAATCTTGTTCCCAGAATGTGCTGTCCCCAAGTGCCGAACTACAGAATGCACTCCCTCACCCTGTTGCGCGCAAACTGCCCACTCGCCCTGATCCATTAATAAAATTTCCTCCCTGCCCTCTCCAAGGAAAGTATATAAGCTCTGCTTAAGCTGTTCTCAGGGCTCTCTGCTCTATTCAAGTGAGCTATGAGCACCAGCACGCTGGACCCCCAATAAACCCTTTGCTGTTTCATGAGATAGATTCTGGGTGGTCTCTTCCTCTAACGCTCACCTGACATTTACTTGGATGATTGAATGTAGAAAAGAACATCCATTCAAAACGGGATAGTCAGTAAGATTAGGAATATAGTTGGTAGGTTTAGGAAGAAGAGTGAATATAGGATTTGGAAAAAAAGTCCTCTAGCAATAGGGTTTCATACAGAGAGTGAATGTAAATGTCAGCATATGTGAAGAGTCAGTCACAATGATGAACTGGAGAAAACATGTAGGAAAGCAGATATCAATAGAGACATTATGAAATCAGGCAAAGCATTAAGTTAGTGATAGGATTACACATTCAACAGGGTTGACTTTAATTATATAATCTTAGGAAAAAAGAAATATGTAGTCATCAATAGGATTGACATTTGAGAGCATTAGGCAAGTGGACATGGATGATTTTAGTAATGCAGGTTCACTTTCCATTTATGTTTTGGTACAATCATAAGTGTGACCTTTGCATTTTGTGTTCAGAATATTACTGTGATACAATGTATATGTAGATCAGGTGACATGAGTATTTCTTGTACCATTTCTGGGAGCAATATTTTGAAGACGTATAAATTAGTATTGGGGGTACAAAGAGTTGTACCCTGTGTCTTTGAATATAGAGGTTTCCTGGCCTAAAGACATTTTGAGAAACTGCCTCTGAGGCTGGGCACTTGAAATATATGTTGTTGTCAGGAGCTTTAGCTTCCTTTGTAGTGAGACCATCAAAGCTAGATATGCATCTATGTGACCTGAAGGACATGTGTTCTTATTTTCCAATGAACATGGTGCAGCAGTGATGAATTCTCTTTTTGTAGGTAAACAATGGCAATTGGGGCTAAGCGTCTCCCCGTGTGGACTGTGAAGCCCTTTGGTCATACTCCACTTTTAATGGTCTTTCTTGCTGCTACAATGGGAGTTTGGTATTTGCTTCACAAAATACAAGGAGTTCAAATGGGTCGCAGTGCTGCACGGCATTCTGTCACATGTGGTTGGTCAGTGTCTGCTGGAGAACGCACCAACCAGGCTTCTATCCCACATAGCTTGCACCCTTGTCCATAGCAACCTGATTCTGAACATTGCCCAGAAACGTCTCCATATACCAAGATGCCTTTTCATATAATTGCCTGCTGGCTGCACCATGTCAGTCACAGGACATTTGGAAGCCAATGGCAGATCTACATGGCCACATGTACCAGTGTTAAATAAAATGAACTTCAAAATACACATCATGTCCCATAGGAATCTATTTGCATTGATGTTAAACTGGGTCAGTTACTGTAGAAATATTAGGATTGTATGCACCATTCACTGAAGTTACTTTTCGGTACTAGGAAACAAATATGTATTTCAGGTGGATGTATATTTCTGAGAATAATCTTGTGAAAAGTTGATTATGAATCCACATACATGAACATGAATAAATTTAGGTAGTGTATATAGGACACATATATTTTATATTTTGAAAAATTTGGAGAGTATATATATATATACACAAACACAAAACACAAACACAGACAATAAAAAGTAGCAATATATATGCCAATCGAAATTCTTCATGAAATATATATCATCCACTGATGCAAAAATATTTATTTTACTTAACATGGATTTATGTATAATGTTTTTCTACTAGGAGGCTCCCCCATAGGTTGAATTTTCAGTTCCAACAGCGTTTAGGAGAAGTGATCTCTTCTCACAATTTGAATCTGCTAAGTCAGCCACCTCACAAGAATATACGTGTGATACCACGTAGGATTCTATATGTGCATATAAAATACATGTGGTGAATAGGCTACAGAGAAAGGGAGACAGGTATTCACATATTTTTTTACTTTAAAAACACATGGAGAACTATTTCAATTAAAAAATAGCTAGATTTATAACACCTACCCCAGATCATGCAAAAGGCAACTCCAACTCTACACCATGCCTCCTCTGAACTGCTTGTATTTCTATTCTATTTGGGTTATTTTTCTCCATCATATTAGGATTAGTAGTCATAGTCTAGTAGGGTATCGGTTATTGCCAGATGTCCCGGCCGGCAGGACACATCAACGTGGGCATCGAACATAGTTGGGAAGGAATGAAGGGACAAGAGACAGGACAGATGACAGCCAGACAGGAGTCCTGATCAAGCTGCAAACTTTTATTGTTCTCACAGGGTGTTTATATGCTGCCGATGGGAAAGCTCTCTCATCGGCAGTTGCTGGATGTCTTCACAGGGTTAGATAACCTCAGGATAATTCAGGAAGACAGATGGCGACAGGATGTCTCAGGGAGATAGATGTTTGTGGGATATCTCCCAGGCAGGATGTCTCCCAGGGGGCTGTTTCTTGTAAGTGTCAGGCTATTCTTTGAAGGAGAACTTCCTTCGAGCCCCTGACATCTCCCCCTTTCTTATATAAAATATTTGACCTACCTCACCGGCCATGTTTTTAGGGGGGCTTAGAGGCTCTGTTTCTCTAGGAGGCCTTAGAATATCTCCTGATCCGAGCGAGCATCTTTACTAGCAGATTTCATGGTGGCCTTGGCAAGTTTTTGGAGGAGATGGCCTTGAAGGGGAAGCATGCCAACCGCCATGCACCAGAGCGTGTCACTCAGAGGTCTTGTGTTTGGGATCCGTGGATCCATCCATTTGCAGTCCTTCCTGCACCCTCCGATATTATGGCCTAACATCCTCAATCCTTGGGTGCGTCTTCCCCCAAGCCGAAGGGCCCATGTAGACGAACCCTTATGGAAAGGGCAGAAGATGGTTTGTCAGAGCTGTTACTTATAGTTTTATGTAAGAAAGAGAGATCTGTGGGGATGTAAACTTAAGAAATAAGCCTCTGAGAAGGGTAGAACATCCTTTTAAAAGTTGACAGCGTGGTCTTCCATCTCCAGATGATGATAGTGGATTTGTATGGGCTTAGAGGCCATAATATTAATGTGTTTTTTAATGAATTGTACCACACTGTTTATAATGCAGGGTCCTATGGTCATCATTAAACGAAAACCCAACAAAGGGACTAATAGGGGAAGAAGGTAGGGTAGAAATCCATTAAGGTTAGTCCAGAGGGTATTTTCAAATAGTTCCCTTCATCTCTTTTCTAGATCTTCTTGAAGCTGCTTAAATTTAGTGCATACTATGACTGATTCATTGGCATAAAAGCAGCATCGTTCCCCTAAGGCCAATCAAATATCTCCCTGGTTAGCAGTCAGCAAATCTAAGCCTCATCTGTTTTGAAGGAACACTTTTGCCAGGAAGTCTATTTGGTCCTACAAATCTTTAATGGTTTCTGATAGAGTTTGTACATCATTTTAAGTTGTTGAGACAGGTGATGGTAAGGGTGTATTGCCGTGCCTAAGCCAGTGTACCTGTGCCCACAGCAGCTGATATTCCAAGGCTGGCAATAAGTGGTAAGGCCTGTATCGCCCGCCTCTGTCTTTTGACTAAGGTGTCTAGGCTAGAGGTTCGTCTCCTGGGACAATAGTTATATCAGGGAGTAATAAGGCAAGAACACAGCCACTGGTCCAATTCGCTGGAAGCCTGGGGAAGGCCACATTTCCTCCACACATAACAACTGTGCCATTGGGGGGACAAAGAGATGGGATGGGTGAGGAATAATTTTGTACTGTTGAGCAATTTCCAAAGGAAGTAATTCCAAAATCCATATCATAGGTATTATTCTGCATTGCGCCTAAAAGAAATAATGTAAAAGTGCCTATAGGCTATACTTTAAAGGGAAATCCGTGTTGGCATGTATTATCATTGTCCATAGTAGAATTAATGGGAACTGCCATAGGCATGCTTGCCTCTGTTGTCATGCAGAGCCAGCAATTACCAGCAAGGGTGGGGTTGGAATTATTAAGGAAGGAGAAGGTAGTTTGCAAAATATCTAATGTATTGGTATCTAAACCTGGGAACTGGGATTTCGGCTACATTAAGGGATGATATGTGAGCTCAGGGATTTGGGGTTTCAAAAGTTTGATTATCTGAGGATGCTTGACAGCATCAGTGGGTCCTCTACCATCAGAGACCCCTGTAGGGGCCTTAATGGGCCAGTAGGAAAGTTTTCCGAGAGTGCCTTGGCACCCAGCTAACTGTAGCTTGGTGTATTTGCCTTCTCCTCCCTGGTCAAAGAGAACGGGGGCATAATGAATAGTGGTCCCCCCTGCTTCATGAGTTTTAGTTAGGGAGGCTTCAAAAAATCATTCTCCGTGCTTGTTAACACAAATTGAGGCTGACACATAACAAGAGACATGCATCGCATGGGTATGCGTACGGGTAGCAGAACAATTTTGGAGAGCTTTACTTGTACTAGGGGGAATAATCTTTGGCTTGTTAACACATACCCATTTAGGCTGATGAACTCCTCTGAATTTATGGTCAACCTCGGCACGGAGGTAAGCCACCTAAGTCATGCAGTCAGCAGTCTGGGTCCAACTAGTGGAAGCCTGAGTCCAAGATCCTCCCTTGCATTCACGGGGGGGGGGGAGGTACTCCATGATGTTGGAAGGTGTAGGGCCAAGGCCTCCGTGCACAAACCTGTTCAGCAGAAGTGCCTTAAGCAGGATCCTCACACAGATTGTTGGATGGATCCGACAAAGAGGAAAATTTGTACTCAGGGGGAGGGCCTCCGTCCCCGGTTTGAGGTAAGTCATTAACCTGTTTAACCAGGCGTTCTGGTAACCATCTTGGGGCTGCTAGCTCTTGGTCCAAAACACAAGCTGAGCCTCGTTCCCAGATGAGGACAGGATCTGGGCGTTTCCATTTATTTGTAAGGGGATTTCACCACATAACAGGTGGGTCATCAGAATTGGAAAAGGGATGCCAGTGTCTGACTGCAGCCGAAAGGCCTTCACTGTCTAGGGAAAGAAAAAAAAGAGCAAATATTGCATGGTTAAGGCAATGCCTGTGAGTGGTAAATACAAGGGCGTAAGCCTTAAGGCGAGATAGCCAAGTCTTTAAGGTAAGGTGGAACGTTCCACAATGCCTTGGCCCTGAGGTTTTTATTGAATTCCAGTAGTATGACAAAATTGCAAGGTAGCACAAAACTGTTTCAACTTGGCACTGGTATATGGAGGACATTTATCTGTTTTAATATGTATTGGTTTACCCATTATGGAAAAGGCTGAAACAAGATGAGAAAGGACATCTTTTGTAGCCTCTCCAGAATGTGGTGATGCAAAAATAAAGCTGCTGAAGGTATCGATAGAAACGTGTATATATTTGGTTTTTCCAAATTCAGGAAAATGAGTAACATCCATTTGCCAAACCTGATTTGGCAGTAATCCTCGGGGGTTTACTCTCAAGTGTTGAATGGGGAGGGAGAGAGCGCAAGCAGGGCATTCTTTTACTATTTCTCGTGCCTGTTGCCTGGTAATTTTACAAAGTAATCGAAGGCTCTGGGAATTTAGTTGGTGAAGATTGTTTAGCTCCATGGCCTTTTGAATGAAGCCACCAAAAATTGGAAAGATGGTAGGAGTTGCTGCATCAGCTTGAGCATTACCTGTGTTAGAGGGCCGGAAAGATCAGAGTGTGCCCTGATGTGTCCTAAGAAAAATGGGTGTTGTCTGGCCTGAATTAGCTGCTGAAGCTGGTGAAACAGAAAGGCCGCATTGGAAGAAGCTTTAATGGCTGGTGAAATCTCCACCAGGGGCACAGAATGAGCAATGTAGGCACTGTCTGTATGAATTTTAACAGGATTATCACAAAATGTTATAAAAACTTGTGTTATGGCAAAGAATTCCACAAACTGTGCTGAATGATAGACAGTATCAAAGGTGATAGGCTGGTTATTGACAACAAAGACCGCACAGCCATTACTGGAACCCTATGTAAAGAAAGTAAGGGCTTGAGGACTGGGAGCCTTTTGAGTAATTTTGGGAAAAATAAATGGATGTATCTGGACAAAATGTAAAAGGGTGTCATTGGGGACGTGGTTATCAATTGTTCCCAAATGGCCTGATTGGGCAATACCCCATTCATCCCCTCTCTGTAGTAAAAATTGGGTTTGGTCATTAGTGTATGGAATTAAAATATTATCAGGGTCTTTGCCAAAATGTTCTCGAGAAAGCAAACGAAGTTTAATAATAATAGAAGCTACCTGAGCAAGATAAACGGTAATAAACTTGGAGGATGTCGTGGATAAATGGACCCAAAGCAAGGGGAAGCCTTTATTTTTAAAATATGGATATCACTGCCAAAATTTTCCTGAGGGAATATGAGGAGTGTGTAAAAGAACCAGAACCAGAGAAAGGTTATAAGAAATTTGTGTAACAAACTGTTAGGTAATGGCTTCTGTGACTTGGTTTAATGCCTGTCATGCCTCGGGAGTAAGCTTTTGAGGGGAGGAGGGGTAGGAATCACCTCTCAAAATATCATTAAGGGGCAAAAGTACACAAGTGGGTAATTTTAAATATGTTCTTAGCCATTTAATATCTCCCAGTAATTTTTGAGAATCATTAAGGGTGTGAAGATGGTCCACACGGAGTTGTATTTTAGGAATTTGGATCTGATTATCTTGAAGTTTAAGCCCCAAATAGGTATAAGGGTGCTGTGTTTAAACCTTATCAGGAGGTGTCTGTAGTCTCAAGGTAGTGAGGGTTTTCTAAAGGTCCAAGTAACAATTATTAAGGTCATGGTAATTAGGTGCAGCAATTAAAAAATCATCCATATTATGTGAAACATAAAATTGTTGTCATCACTCTCTCACAGGGTCTACTGCTTGAACAACTTATTTTTAGCAAAGACAAGGGCTGTTGGTCATACCTTGGGGAAGAACCTTCCATTGAAATCTCTGCATAGGGCCGTGGAAATTAATGCAAGGAAGACTAAAGGCAAAATAGGGTGTATCCTCAGGATGTAAAGGAATGATAAAAAAGCAAACTTTTAAGTCAATAACCATTTTACAATAGTTTTTGGGAATAGCCACTGGTGTGGGAATTCCAGGCAGTAGTGCTCCCATCAGGCACATAACTTTATTAATGGCACACAAATATTGTAAAAGACGCCACTTGCCTGATTTTTTCTTGATAACAAAAATAGGAGTAATCCATGGTGAGGTTGAGGGCTCTACATGGCCGGCTGCCAGCTGTTCCTGCACTAACATGGAGGCAGCCTCCAATTTTTTGGGGGGGTAAGGGGCCACTGATCCACCCACACAAGAGTCTGAGTCTCCCAAATAATTTGATCTGCATGGGGTACAGGAGGGTCAGGAACCGACATTATAAATCAGAATACCCAAGTCCATATGTATTTGTTTTTTTTATGGGTTTTTTATAGTCCCCACCAGTCCTTGTCTCAGTCTCACAAGGCCTGTACCAGGGACAAAATTCATACGAAGCATTTGATGAGTAACCATGGAATTGGGACTGGCAAGAATAACTTCCATTTGACTCAAAATATCTCGGCCCCATAGGTTAACAGGGAGGTCAGGAACAATGAAAGAAGTGACAGTCACCTTATTACCCTCTTTATCAGTCCAGCTAAGAGCCCTAGAACTGACATGGGGATTTTTTGACTCTTAACCCTTTTAGGTCATTCAAGGATGGGGTGATGGGCCAACCTGATGGCCAGTATTTGTGAGAAATAATTGTGGCATCAGCTCCAGTATCTAGAATTCCTTGGAATTCCTTTCCTTCAATAAGTAAGGTAAGTGTGGGTCTATTGTGAGAAATGGGCTGAACCCAATATACATCAGAGGAGCCGAGGGAGGCTGTCCCCCATTGTAGGTTTGGGCGGTGGAAGTGCCTCCTGAATCCAAGGGAAGGAATATTAATTGTGCAAGTCTTGTTCCTGCTGGGATGGCCGAAACTTTATTAATAGCTGTTGCCAGTATTTTTATTTCTCCAGTAAAATCATTATCATTAATGCCAGGGAAGACCTGAACACCATTTAAGGAAGCAGAGGCTCTTCCAAGAATAAGGGCACTCATATGAGATGAAGGGGGACCCATAATTCTAGTGGGTATTATCTGGTGCCCTTGCATTGAGTCTAATATTGTATCGGTGGTGGCAAAGAGGTCCAATCCTGCGCTGCCTGGGGTGGCTAGTTGGAGGGAGGCAATTGTGGGGAAGAATTTTGTGGTAGGTTTGGAGTTTGGGAGGGAATAAACCTTATTGCCCCTGGTTTTGTCCTGGGGGAGGTCGTGGCCAGGGGCTGGCCCCGCAGGCAGTTTCCTGAGAAGCAGGAAGAAATAGGCGGTCTGAGGCCATTTGTCTTAGATCTACACTTACTGGCGCAGTGATGACATTTACCACATCTAGAACAAAGGGTAGCTGGGGGCGGTTTAGCCCCAGTTTGAGGAGACGATATTCCTAGGCTTTGTTTGCCTTTCGGACACTTGCGTGCAAAATGGCCAGGTTGTTTACAAGTAAAGCAAGTACATGAGCCAGGATTGTGAAAGGCCTCGGTCAAGGGGGCACGTAGGGCGAGACCCATGGCATGGGCTGCACCCACCCCTGCACAGAGTCTAATAAAGTCAGAAAGTTTCCCTTTTTTCTTATATGGTCGAAAAACATCCTGACATGCCGGGTTGGCGTTTTCAAAGGCAAGATGTTTTACAAAAGTTCTTTCGCTTTCGCTTGGTCCAAGCAAGCATTCTGCAGCTAGGTTAAGCCGGAGAACAAGATTTCTATAAAGGTCGTTGGGTCCTTGTCAAATTTTTGCCAAAGAAGTGGTAGCCGAGCCCGTTTGAGGGAGGCATCTCCAAGCATGTAAGCCAGCCATCTGAATCTGCACCAAAAGTCCAGCAGGGAAACGTGCCTATTTAGTTTTAGTGTCAAATGGCACATAGACCACTACCTTAACATAAGTTCAGGATTTAGAGGAGGCCTTAGTTAATTTTTTTTGAGCAGTTTCCTGACAGTGCTCCTTGAAATCTGCATTCCATAAAAGGAAATCTCTGGCACTGAGGATAGCTCGGTCTAAAAATTTCCAATCATTGGGAGTAAGCCATTGTGCGCTGTGGCTTTCTAATAAAGTCAACGTGTAGGGCACAGTGGGGCCATTGTGAGCACAAGTCTTTTTATGTTTTTCAAGAAAACGCAGGCTTAATTTTTTGTAGACACTCTGGGTTCCTTCCTGCCTAGGGGTGAACTCCTTATCCTCTGAGTCCTGATCTCCTTGATCCATTTCCCCCGCTTCCTCCTCTTGATCCTCGTCTAAGTCTTTGACCTCAGCCTGGGCAGGCTTGTCTATCTGACTGCGGGTGACTGGGAAGGCGAGAACAGGCTGATGGAGTGGCTTAGCCTTTGTATTAGACCGCCGTGGACCAGCTTCCATTGACTCCGTGCCTAAGGCTAATGAACAGAGCTCAGAGTCAAGGGATCTTAATTCTTTTAAAAGTTTGATCTTTTCCCGTCTATGTTGGAGAGACTCTCACAAGGGAGCCAGGCTAGGCAAGGGAAGTGGGGAAAAATATCTGGGTGGCATTTTGCTCCTGAAGGGCTGGAGCACAAAAGGCAGGAGGGATATAGGAGGTAGGTAGATGTGTAAGTCCTATAGGCTGTGGCAGGGTCCTGAGAGGTGGCGCATCTTCTGAATGGTAGCTTGCTGCTTCCTTCTCCAAGGTAGCCTCCGTCCCAAAGGTCAATGTGTCTCAGGGATTTAAAACTCGATAATGGCGTTTGGTAACCATTGGAGCCTTATTTATTAGGGTGGTATTTTGAGGGGGACCAGGAAGGTTCCCAGGGTCCTGGGGAGACTGAGAAGGGTCAATGTCTATACTAATTGATGGGCATGCCGTGGGGAGACGAGAGGTGTTTTGCATAGTCTCTTCTCCAATCCTGACAAGTTGTAAGGTACCATTGTCAAAGGGTGAACTTTTAAGAATTTCATTAATTAAGTTCCAGTAAGAAAAGGTGGGAACTGGCACTTTTTCTGGGCCAAAGGTTTCATAATAATCTTTTAAACAGTCTCTTACTCTAAGCCATCTTTTGCCATCAATGGTCACTTCACGGTGAAACCATGAACAAAATTCTCCTATGTATTAGAAGAAAAATTTTAAGTCCTTTTTCTTAACATGCACCCCCCATGTCTTGAAGGCCTCCTTGAGGCCTGACAAAAACAAATCATGTGACGAAACTGCTTGTCCCATGGTGGGTCACTCACCGTGCGTCATCCCCACTCTCCTCCTGGATCTGTCTCTTGGTGGTGTCTGCTGAGGCAATCGCGAGCTCCACTTGAGAAGTCTTCCAGGAGGACGGGGTTCCCAATCAGTCAAAGGCTCGAGCCCCAGTCAGTGTGTGCCAGTAGTCCCAGCTGGAAAGACACATCAACAGAGGCAGCGAACCTAGATGCGGAGGAATGAAGGGACAAGAGACATGAGAGATGACAGCAAGACAGGAGTTCTGATCATGCTGCAAATTTTTATTTTTCACACAGGGGCATTTATATGCTGGAGATGGGAAAGCTCTCTTATCCAAAGCTCCTGGATGTCTTCACAAGGTGAGATAAACTCAGGATGTTTCAGGAAGACAGATGGCAACAGGATGTCTCAGGGACACAGTTGGCTACAGGATGTCTCCCAGACAGGATGTCTCCATGGGGGCTGTTTCTTGTAAGTGTCAGGCTACTCTTTGAAGGTGAATTCCTTCTACCCCTGACAGTCAGGGATTCAGTATTTCGAATGGAAAATTGGAAAAAGAATCCAATGTGTATTCAGAACAATGCCTTGACATTACCTTCATCCCAAGTAAGACACAATTAGAGGAGAAGAGTTAGAAAATCTGTGAATACACATCTGGAATGGAAAATGCTCAGGAGTTCACAACCTTGAAGGTGGTATAGGAGTTTCCAAAAGTAAGGGACAGGGTAAAAACTCCACAAACATGGAGTTCTGCCGGCCTAAAGATTTCTTGAGAAACTTCATCTGAGGTTGTTTTTAGGAGCTTTAGCTTCCTTTATAGTGAGACGATCAAAGCTGGGTCAGCATCTATGTGACCTAGAGGACATTGATTCTTATTTTCCAATGAACATGAGGCAGCAGTGCTGAATTCTCTCTTTGTAGGTAAACTGTGGCCACTGGTGGCTAAGTGTCTTTCAGTGTGGAATGTGAAGCCATTGGTCATCCTCCAATTTTTGTGGTGTATCTTGCAGCTGCACTGGGAGTTTGATATTTGCTTCACGAAATACAAGAAGTTCAACTGGGATACAGTGATGGAGGGAGTTCTGTCACATGTGGTGGGTAAGGGTCTGCAGGAGAATGCACCAACAAGGCTTCTATCCCACATAGCTTGCCCTCTTAACGATAGCAATCTGATTGTAAACATTGCCCTGAATCCTCTCCATATAACATGATGCCTTTACATACAAGGGTCTGGGGCTTGTACCATGTCAGTCACAAACCATTTGGAAGCTAAGGGCAGATGCAGATGATCCGACCACAGATGTTTTAACACACACCTGCACACCTCTGCTCTAGGCCGACTACTCAGCAGGCTCCAAATTACTGGCATCTCTGTTCTACACCATTTTCATGAAACCCAGTCAACCAAGGCACTGTCTGGTACACTGATGGTCATCAATAGGACATCCAAAGGTTCTCCAGGGCCACCTGGTCATGGGAATGTCAAAAATTTAAAGGTATTTATCTAGCCATTTTTCAAGGGTGAAGTTGGAGGCACTGTGGGTTTCAATTCATTCAGGAATGATTAAATGGAGAGGAAGCTCATTTCAATGAAAGCTCTGGAGAACTCTCACAGGCAAGGCTTCCCAAAGACAGGCCAAAAGGTCCCATGAAGCCAGACCTATTGAAGTCTACAATTTGAGGTCCATGTGTGTTTTGACTTGCAACTATGGCTGCCAAGTCTTTAAGAATAAAATCATGTGATATCCTTCCCGAGATTCCCAGTGCTCTGTGGAAAGCCAACCTGGGCCTAGATCTCAGTTTCCAAGGCCGACTCTCATGCGTGGCCTCCTAAAATCCCAAAACAATACAAGGCAATACTTCTTTGAGGTAAGTTCCAGAACTCAGTCTCTAAGGAGAATCACACCAGTGTTCAAGCCCAGGTGGACCCAGTCATCTATTCCAACCGCCACACAAATGACCGCAATTAAAATCAAGACACTCCCACATGGCCCTCATTTTCTTTCATATAGACACTCATCATAACCTCTGGCTGGAGGTTTCCATGAGGGGCACATCCCAAGACAGTGTCCAAAATAAGCTCCCTTGCATCCATTTGCCTAAAGTCAGTGTGGCCGGGACATCCTTCCTGTGAACCAGGAGTGTTCAAAGAGGCCTGCCGTTAATATTGCTCTTATTCTCGATTTTGAGGCCTACTGACTGTGGGGTTTAGATGTTTTATGTTAATTGGAGTCATGAGAAAACCCAAGAACCTATGGTCTAGTGTCTGCAGGGCTTTGAAGAACTCATTTGACCCAAAGGATCCGTATTCTCAATGATGGAAGTCAGAAACCTTACAGAGGAAGGCGAGAGACTTCATCCAAAATGACTGCTCCTTTGGCTTTTTGATTTGGATGCCCACATGGGATTTTTTTTAGATCCATCAGGTGCTGAGAATCTAAGCCACAGCCTCACACAGGGCCAAGAGGCTGATTCAGACACATCCCTTTCCAAAGCAATTAAGAAAGAGCCACAGGTAATGTCCATACATTTCCATTTGAAAACTGTTTTCTTCAGGCTTCAAAAAGGCGTAGCCTGAGGCAAAGACCTTCCTGACATTCAGGGCAACAGAAGGATATGTAAGCAAAAGGCCCAAAGCGGGGTTTCTCCACTGAGACTTTCCTGGTCATACAGATATCTGAGTTTTCTGAGATGTTCATCATTTCCTTCAGCTCTCTAGTACATGGCCATATCACAGAGCGTGGAGGTGGTTCATATCTTGGACACAATACCATGAGCGTATTCTGGAGATTGCCCATAATTCAGGTAGAGAACAGGAACTTAAGAAGATATTAGGTGTTGGCCATCCATTAGGCAAGCCGCAGACCATTCATTAATTGGGCAGAATGAATGCTGGGAAGATTTCTACTAGAAAGGAAACATGTATTTATGCATTCTCTTTTCTATTGTCTACAACCATGGACACAGTGGGATACACAGACATAGAAAGACTAGCCTTGTCAAACGACTTACTAGAATCAGTTCACACCAACCAAACAAACCGACTTTCTTACCTATTCTCAGAACAAGAGACAAAACCACAAACCAATACCCACACCCACACCCACACAGACCCCCAAGTACGTCTGTGACAATACGGAGTGTCGTTTGATGGTGGGCCATAATAAATTCCCTCATAATGGGCTGTCCTGTCTCAGATCTAGTCTCTGTGGCCAACTTTGTGAATCTGTAAGGAGCCAGTGGTGAGCCACTATCTGCTTTCTCAGGAAAGGCCCCTCTTCAGACCTTCCTGGCATTTGGCCATCCTCACATAAGTAGGTAAGAAGAAAGACTGACTCTGTCTTTGGTAAATCCAAAAAAGTTTGACCACTGGAACTGGGACTGGGATTGGCTCTGGATGCCTGGCTTTCTGGATCCCAAGTTCAGAGAATTCCATCACCAAGGAAGTGAGGTGAGGTCACTTCCTTCAAGAACTGAATGAGGTCCCTACCTTGGCAAGCACTTTGTCCTAACAGTTGCTTCCAAGGGTCCCATTAGATGGAGGCTGCACCTACTTACTCTGACATTTTCACAAGTTAGAATAATATAAAACCATAGGCATCCAGGAACAGCTCTCCAAACAGGCCTGGTTTGCTGCATCTTCTTTACATTAAGAAGAGAGAGGCTGATTCCGACACAACCCTTCATCCTGACCAGGTTGTTTGCCATGGAAGATGACTTTTGCTCTCTGAGGTCCTTAATAGCTGCCTACATCTTCTCCAGGGATCATCTTTAATGAACTTTGAGGTTCTCAGCAGGTGAAAGATCCCTTAATTTCTGTCTTGTAAGACCAACTCTGTCCCTGCTCTTCTGTAAAGTTAGATTGAGGGAAGAGTGTATGGTTAGGGTTAATAACATGTTCAATCTGTGTTAGGAACTATTCTGCTGGATGAATAATGTTATTGGGAACCTACAATATTTATAAGAATATGTAGGTGAAATATATGTATGAAAACAGAAATCTAAGATTTGAAGCCCTGAAGGGCATTGGGCCCTTCATTGGGATACTTACTGTTGACTTACTTTCTGCACAGATGTCTCAGATAAATCCATATACAATGGCATGGGACCTTGTACATTGGATGATTGAATGTGGAAGAGAACATCCAGTCAAAAAGAGATAGTAGGTAAGATTAGGAAGATAGTTGGTAGGTTTTGGAAGGAGAGTGAGTATAGGATTTGGAAAAAAAAAAACTTCTTTAGCAATAGGGTTTCTGTTAGAGGGTGAAGGTAAATGTCAGCACATATGAAGATTCAGTCACAATGATGAACTTTGGAAAATATGTAGGAAATCAGATAATAATAGAGACATTACAAAATCAGGGAAAGTATAAAGTGAGTGATAGGATTAGACATTTTGAACAGGGTTGAGTTTGAATATATAATCTTAGGAATAAACAAATATGTAGTCACCAATAGGATTGATATTTGAGAGCATTAGGCAATGTGGACATGGATGTTTTTAGTAATCCCTGTTCACTTTCCTTTTAGGCTTTGTTACAATCATAAGTGTGACCTTTGCATTTTGTGTCCAGAATATTACTGTGATAAAATGTATATGTAGATCGTGTGACATGAGTATTTCTTCCAGCATTTCTGGGAGCAATGTTTTGAAGTCCTATAAATTAGTATTGGTGGTACAAAGAGGTGTACACTGTGTCTATGAATATAGAGATAGTGCATGAATAGACCACATTGTGAATAAATAATATAACTGGTCCCACTTTAAATAATAGATTGAATTGATATCTGCAAATATATAAGAAATCTTATGTCGATATACCATCATTCATTCCAACCAGCAATACATCTAATGGTAATATTAGGGTTATGGTTTATCATGAAGTGTCTTTCAGTTTTGCTTCAAAAGTGATCATGTAAATCAAAAATAATGTGTTTGGAAAGAAGTCTCATGAAAAGACCCATCAAAAACATGGAGGAATACATGTGTTCTGTAGAATAAAGTGATTGAAAATGAACAAAATGCCTATAAATTTGCAAACTTTTGGATGAAATATATTTGCTATGATGAGCATAAACTGAAGAAATAGTAATGTACCAGTGTTGAATAAAATAAATGTCAAAATGCACAACATGTCCCATAGAAATCTACTTGCATTGATGTTAAACTGGTTCAGTTACTGTGGAAATATTAGGATTTGTATGCACCATTCACTGAAGATAGTTTTCAGTACTAGGAAACAAATCTGTATTTCAGGTGAATGAATAATTTTGAGAATACTCTTGTGAAAATTTGATTATAAATACACATACTTGAATTTGAATGAGTTTAGGGAGTGTATAACAAGACATATATTTCATATTTTGAAAAATCTGGAGAGTATATATATATATATATATATATATATATATATATATATATATATACATACACAAACACACAGACATTAAAAATAGCATAATATATTCCAATTGAAATTCACCATGAAATATATGTCATCTACAGATCCAAATATATTTATTTTATTGAATATGGATTTATGTATAATGTTGTTCAACAAGGAAGCTCAGTCATAGATTGAATTTTCAGTTCCAACAGCGTTTAGGAGGAGTGATCTCTTACAGTTTGTATCTGCCAAGTCAGTCACCTCACAAGAATGTACCTATGGTATCAGGTAAGATTCTATAATTGCATGTAAAAATACATGTGCTGAATAGGCTACAGAGAAAGGGATGCCTTGACATTACAATCACCGAGACTAAGGCACAATTAGAGGAGAAGAGTTAGAAAATCTATGAATAAATATCTGGAATGGAATATGCTCAGGAGTTCACAACCTTGAAGACGGTAGAGGAGATTTCAAAGTAAGGGACAGGGAAAACAGTCCACAAACATGGAGCTCTGGTTCCCTAAATCCTTCTTGAGAAACTGACTCTGAGTTTGGGCACTTGAAATATACGTTGTTGTTGGGAGATTTAGCTTCCATTGTAGTGAGACAATCAAAGCTGTGTCTTCATCTACGTTACCTGGAGGACATGGTTTCTTATTTTCCACTGAATATGTGGCGGCAGTGCTGAATTCTCTTTTGTAGGTAAACTGTGGCAACTGGGGGATAAGTGTATCCACATGTGGACTGTGAGGCCATTTGGTCACCCTCCACTTTTTGTGGTGTTTCTTGCTGCTGCACTGGGATTTTGGTATTTGCTTCATGATATACAAAGAATTCAACTGTTACCCGGTGCGTGAGTGAGTTCTGTCACTTTTGGTAGGTCAGGGTCTGCAGGAGAATGCACCAACCAGACTTATATCCCACATGACTTGCCCCCTTGACCATAGCAACATGATTCTAAACATTGCCCTGAATCCTGTCCATATAACAAGATGCCTTTACATACAAGGGTCTGCTGGCTGCACCATGTCAGTCACAAGCCATTTGGAAGCCAATGGAAGATCCGCATGGCCCCACCACAGTTGTTTTATTACACACCTGCCCACCACTGCTGTAGGCCCACTCCTCAGCAGGCTCCAACTTCCTGGTATCTCTGTTCTGAACCATTTTCATGAAAACCAGTCAATCAAAGCACTGTCTTGTAATCTCATGATCAGCCACAGGATATCCAAAGATTCTCCAGTGCCACCTGGTCATGGGAAGTTTAAAAATTTCTTGGTATTTATTTAGCCATTTTTCAAGGTTGAAGTTGGAGGCACTGTATGTTTCATTTCATTCTGGAACTATTAAATCGTTAGGAAGCTCATTTCAATGAAATCTCGGGAGAAGTCTCACAGGCAAGGCTTCCCAAACAGTGGCCAAATGATCAAATGAATCCAGGCCCATTAGGATCTTCATTGTGACATCCATGTGTGTTTTGACTCTCATATCTGGCTGCCAAGTCTTTCAGAATAAAATCATGTGGTAACCTGGCTGAGATTCCCAGTGCTCTGAGAAAAGCCGCCCTGGGCCTAGATCTCATTTTACAAGGGTGACTCTCATGTGAATCCTCCTAAAATCCCAACACAATTCATGGCAATACTTCTCTGAGGTGAGGTCCACAACTCAGTCTCAAAGGGGAATCACAACAGAGTTCAAGCCAAGGTGGACCCAGTCATCCCTTCCAATGGCCACACATGACCACAATTAAAACCAAAACACTCCCACATGGCCCTCATTTTCTTCCATATGGACACTCATCATTACCTCTGTCTTGAGGTTTCCATGACGGGCACAGCCCAAGACAGTGTCCAAAATAACCTCCATTGCCCCTCATTTGCCTAAAGTCAGGGTGGCCTGGACACTCGTCCGGGGAACCAGGAGTGATCAAATAGGCCTGCTGTTAATATTGCTTTGCTCCTCCAATTTGAGGCCTACTGACAGTTGGGTATAGATTCTTTATGTGATTTGGATTCTGGAGAAAACCCAAGCACCTATGGGATAGCCTCTAAAGGGCTTTGAAGAACTCATTTGATCCAAAGGTTCCTATTCTCACTTGATGGAGGTCAGGAACCTTACAGGGGAAGGCGAGAGATTTCTTCCATAATGACTGCTCTTTTGGCCAATTTAGTTTTTGATGCAAACATGGGATTTTTTTTACATCCATCATGTGCTGAGAATCTAAGCCAAAGCCTAACACAGGACCTAGAGCCTGATTCAGACATATCCCTTTCCAATGCAATTAAGCAAAGAGTCACAGGTGATGCCCATTGATTTCCATTTGAAAACTGTTTTCTTTAGGCTTCCCAAAGGGGTGGCCAGAGGCAAAGACCATCCTGACATTGAGGGCAACAGAACAATAGGTAACCAAAGCAGTATTACTCCACTGAGACTTTCCTGATCACACTGATATCTGAGTTGTCTGAGATGCTCGCCATTCCCTTCAGCTATCCAGTACATGGCCATGTCACAGAGCTTGGTGGTGGTACACATCTTGGACACAAAACCACGAGCCTATTCTGGCAAGTGGCCAGAATTCAGAAAGAAAACAGGAACTTAGGAAGATATCAGGGGTTGCCCATCAATAATGCAAGCCACAGTCCATTCATAAATGGGAAGTATGAATCCGGGGAAGCTTTCTACTAGACAGGACACATCCATTGAAGCATTCTCTTTTCTAATGTCTACAACCACGGACACAGTGGGATACACAGACCTAGAAACACTCGCCTTTTCAAACGACTTACTAGAATCAATTAACTCCAAACCAAACAAACTGCCTTTCTTACCTATTCTCAGAACATGAGACAAAACCACAAACCCACACCCACACCCACAAATGCACCTCCTTCCCCCAAGTAGGTCTGTGACTATCCGGAGTGTCCTCTGACTGGTGGGCCATACTACGTTTTCATGAAATGGCCTGTTCTGTCTCAGATCTGTTCTCCTTGTCCAACTCTGTGAAGTTGACAGGAGCCAGTGGTGAGCCACAACCTGGTTTCTCAGGAAAGGGCCCTCTTCAGAGCTTTACTGGAATTTGGCCATCCTCACATCAGTAGGTACCAAGAAAGACTGACTCTGTCCTTGGTAAATCCAAACAAGTGAGATCACTGAGACTGGGACTGGGACTGGCTCTGGGTGCCTGGCTTCCTGGACCACATGTTCAGAGATTTCAAACACCAAGGAAATGACGTGAGGTCACTTCCTTCAGGAACTGAATGAGGTCACTGCCTTGGCAAACACAATGTCCTAATAGTTGCTTCCAAAGGCCCCATGAGATGGAGGCTGCCCCTACTTCCTGTGACACTTTCACAAGTTAGAATGGTATATCATCCATAGGCACTCCAGAACAGCTCTCCACACTGGCCTGTTTTGGTCCATCTTCTCTACATTAAGAAGAGAGAGGCAGATTCAGACACATCCCTTCATCCTGACCAGGTTGTTGGCCATGGAAGGTGACTCTTACTCTCTCAGGTCCTTCATAGCTGCCTACATCTTCTACAGGGATCATTTATGCATGGACGTTTGAGGTTCTCAGCAGGTGGAAGATCCCCTAAATTCTGGTATTGTAAGACCAACTCTTTCCCTGCTCTTCTGTAAAGTTAGATTGAGGGAACAGTGTATAGTTAGGGTTAATAACATGTTCGATTTGGGTTAGGAATTGTTCTGCTGTATGAATAATGTTATTGGGAACCTGCGATATTTATAAGACTATAGAGGTGAAATATAAGTATGAAAACAGAAATGTTCTAAGGTTGTATGGTAATTCTAGGCTTAAAATAAAAACATGTTGTAGATTTGTGTGTATCATTTGTGTTGTATAATTGGACTTGTTATCAAAAAGATATGTACAGTTACAAGTTACTTTTTACACTTAGATACAATTTAAAAGTATTTTTAAGTTAATGAGAGCCTAATCTCTGTGAAGGATTTATTGTAAAACACAAAGGTAATGCCCATTCATTTCCATGTGAAAACTGTTTTCTTCAGGCTTCAGGAAGGAGTAGCCTGAGGAAAAGACGTTCCTGATATTCAGGGCAACATAACAATAGGTAGTCAAAAGGCCCAAAGCAGGGTTTCTCCACTGAGACTTCACTGGTCACACTGATATCAGAGTTTTCTGAGATGCTTGCCATTCCCTTCAGCTATCCAGGACATGGCCATGTCACAGAGCTTGGAAGTGGTACATATCTTGTACACAAAACCATGAGCCTATTTTGGAGAGTGGCCAGAATTCAGAAAGGATACAGGAACGTAAGAAAATAGTAGGTGTTGCCCAATGATAAGGCAAGCCACAGTCCATTTATAAAATGGGCAGGATGAATGCTTGGAAGTTTTCTCTTTGACAGGACACACCCATTGTGGCATTCTCATTTCTAATGTCTACAACCATGGACACAGTGGGATACACAGACATAGAAACACTCGCCTTGTCAAAAGACTAACTAGAAACAGTTCACTCCAAACCAAACAAACCCCCTTTCTTAAGTATTCTCAGAACATGAGAAAAAACCACAAACCCACTCAAACACCCACAAAGTCACCTCCTTCCCCCAAGTAGGTCTGAAACTATCCAGAGTGTCCTCTGACTGGAGGGCCATACTATGTTCGCCAGAAATGGCCTGTCCTGTCTCAGATCTGGTCTCCTGGGTCAACTCTGTGAAGTTGTCAGGAGACAGCAGTGAGCCTCTACCTTCTTTCTCCGGAAGGGCCCCTCTTCAGAACTTTCCTGGCATTTGGCCATCCTCACATCACTAGGTACCACAAAAGACTGACTCTGTCCTTGGTAAATCCAAACAAGTGAGACCACTGTGACTGGAGCTTGGACTGGGTCTGGATGCCTGGCTTCCTGGAACCCAAATTCGGAGAGTTCCATCAACAAGGATGTGAGGTGAGGTCACTTCTTTCAGGAACTGAATGTGGTCACTGCCTTTGCAACCACTTTGTCCTAACATTTGCTTCCTAGGGTCTCATAATATGGAGGACGCCCCTACTTCCTGTGACACTTTCACAAGTTCGAATGGTATAGAAACCATAGGTACCTGGGAACAGCTCTCCACACAGGCCTAGTTTGGTCAATCTTCCCTACATTAAGAAGAGAGAGGATGATTCAGACACATGCTTTTAACCTGACCAGGTTGTTTGCCATGGAAGATGACTTTTGCTCTCTAAGGCCTTTCATAGCTGCCTGCATCTTCTCCAGGGATCATATCTGCATGGGCCTTTGAGGTTGTCAACAGGTGGAAGATCCCTTACACCCCTGTATTGTAAGACTAACTCTGTCCCTGCTCTTCTGTAAAGTTGGATTGAGGGAACAGTGTATAGTTAGGTTTAATAACATGTTCGATTTGTGTTAGGAATCATTCTGCTGGATGAATAATGGTATTGGGAACCTGCAATATTTATAAGAATATACAGGTGAAATATAATTATGAAAACTGAAATCTAGGTAAGATTTGAAGACCAGAAAGGCATTGGGCCCGTGATTGGGATACTTAGCTTTGAATTATGTTCTGCACAGATGTCTCAGATAAATCAATATACAATGGCATAGGACCTTGTACCTTGGATGATTGATTGTTGAAGAGATCATCCAGTCAAAAAGGGATAGTCGGTAGGATTAGGTAGATAGTCGGTAGGTTTAGAAAAAAGAGTGAGTATAGTATTTGGACAAAAAGTTCTTTAGCAATAGGGTTTCGGATAAAGAGTGAATGTAAATGTCAGCACATGTGAAGAATCAGTCACTATGATGAACTGGGGAAAATATGTAGGAAAAGAGATATCAATAGAGACATTAGGAAATCAGACAAAATATAAAGTGAGTGATAGGTTAGACATTTTCAACATGGCTGAGGTTGAATATATAATCTTGGGAAGAAACAAATATGTACTCACCAATAGGATTGACATTTGAGAGAATTAGGCATGCAAGACATGGATGTTTTTAGTAATCCATGTTCATTTTCCATTTAGGCTTTGGGACAATCCTAAGTGTGACCTTTGCATTTTGTGTCCAGAATATTACTGTGATAAAATGTATATGTAGATCAGTTGACATGAGTATTTCTTCCACCATTTCTGGGAGCAAAATTTTGAAGATATACAAATTATTATTGGGGGTACACAGAGGTGTACCCTGTGTCTATCAATATAGAGATAATGCATGAATAGACCATACTGTGAATAAATAATATACCTGGTTCCACTTTAAATAATGAATTGAATTGATATTTGTAAGTATACAAGAAATCTTATATTGATATACAATCATTCATTCCCACCAGTTTTACATCTAATGGTAATATTAGGGTTACGGTTTATCATGACGGGTGTGTGAGTTTTGCTTCAAAAACGATAATGGAAATCAAAAATAATGTCTTTGGAAAAAAGTCTCATGAAAGGAGCAGTCAAGAAACGTGGAGGAATACATGTGTTCTGAAGCAGGAAGTGATTGAAAGTAAAACAAATGCGTATAAATTTGCTAAATTGTGAATGAAATATACATACTATGATGTGCATAAACTGGAGAAATACTAATGTACCAGTGTTGAATAAAAATGAACGTCAAAATACAATTATATCCCATAGAAATCTTCTTGCATTTATGTTAAACTGGGTCAGTTACTGTAGAAATATTAGAATTTTTTTGGTGTTATAATACAATTTATTTTAGCACTAGCTTGCCACAGAATGTAGAGGAAAGAACAATGGATTTTTAGATATCACACTAGTAATCTATGATTAAATGACTATTTTGGGGAGTCTAGAAATTACATAAGGCTATGTAACAATATTTTTATTTAGCATTCATAAAAACGTGGAATTTTGGTAATATTTCTACTTTTTTATTTTTTTTATTTTTTCAGTTGTTGATCGACCTCATTTTATTTATTTATATGTGGTGCTGAGAATATAACCCAGTGCCTCACACATGATAACCAAGCATGTTACCACTGAGCCAGACACCCAGACCCTCCACATTTATCTTATAATCAAACACTCCTCTCCCTCTTCTTTACTCACTTTCTTCCTCATTTTCCCCCTTCTCTCTCTTCCTTTTTCATTTTCCCTCCATAGGAGTTTTTCTCTCATGTCATTACAAACAGTAATATGCTCTGAAGTTTACACTTAAGAATGTTTTTTATAGTCATTCTTTTTTCTTGAGAAAATTTAATAATTATAATAACTTATAGATATATTACAATACATTTATTATACATATGTATCTATATTCATGCATATGTATTATATACGTTATATATATATACATATATATTTAAAAGTACTTTGATTAGCCTGTTAGAAATAATATAGACCAAGTCTTTCTTAATTTTCAAGTCTTCCAGAATTAACAACTTACAGTGGAAATCAAATAAACATATTTAAGTAAACAGGTATCATTCTTATTTATCAATACTTATCATTTGTTTTTATATTACATTAAGCTGTAATATGGCATATTAAGTATTATGAATCAGTGAAATTTCCTTTGAACAACCTATTATTTAAGGACCATATGCACTGACATTTTAAATGGCTTTCTCGTGATTTTAATTTCTATCAATTGCATATTTATTGCCAAATACTTATTTTATTAATTTTCATATCCATGATTTATATAAAGTCAATTGTTTAATTCTTCTTGTAAGTAGTTACTTATTACAGTAGGGACAGTATTAATAATTCTACATCTTTATAAGAAAAATGTTACAAAGATATTTTCATGCAAAATTAAAAATAATTGTATGCTCTAAATGTTTGATTGTTGATACATGTAATAAAGAGCTTTTGATGAGTCTCTTCCCCAGTAAAACATAAAATGCAAAGATATAGTTGGGTATGTATGTCCAAATAAAGATAAGGAAAAATACACATTATCAGCTAGAAACTATCAAATAAAAGATGAAAAGAACAATCCAACACATTGTAAGAACTTGTCAGATGAGGTAGCCTAAGACTAGACCTGGTCCATGACAAAATATTCACGAAAAAAATGAAATATGAAAAATATAGGAAATGATATGAATTTTTCATGAAGGTAAGTGGATTATCCTTTAATCTCAATATATGTTCATTTTCAAAAGCCAGTTTTCTGGTAAAATAAATTTGTGATATTTACAACTACACAAAACAAACTTTCTGCTTATCAAAATGAATGCATCTCAACTCCTTTTTAGCTGATTTCTTCCCACTCAATTTTAAACCTTTGTTTATTTATTTTTATTGGTTTTTCAAAACATTACAAAGCTCATGATATATCATCTTTCATACATTTGACTCAAATGGTTTATAAACTCCCAATTTTCCCCAAATACGAATTGCAGAATCACATCAGTTACACATTCACATTTTTACATAATGTCAAATTAGTGACTGTTGTCCTCTGCTACCTTTATTATCCCCTACTATCCCCCCTCCCCTCCCATCCTATCTCCCCTCTCTTCCTCATCTGCTATTTTTCACTTCTCTCTCTTGTTCCCGCCTTTCCCCTCACAACGTCTTATATGTAATTTTGTGTAACAATGAGGGTCTCCTACCATTTCTATATGCTTTTCCTTCTCTCTCCCTTTCTCTCTCCCATTCGTCTTTGTTTAATATTAATCTTTTCCTCATGCTCTTCCTCCCTGTTCTATTCTTAGTTACTCTCTTTTTATCAAAGAAGACATTTAGCATTTGTTTTTTTAAGGATTGGCTAGCTTCTCTTAGCATAATCTGCTCTAATGCCATCCATTTCCCTGCAAATTCTATGATTTTGTCATTTTTTAGTGCTGCATCCATCGTGTATAGATGCCACATTTTTTTATCCATTCATCTATTGAATTGCATCTAGGTTGGTTCCACAGTCTAGCTATTGTGAATTGTGCCACTATGATCATTGATGTGGCAGTATCCCTTTAGTACCCTCTTTTAAGATCCTCAGGGAATAGTCCGAGAAGGGCGATAGCTGGTTCAAATGGTGGATCCATTCCTAGCTTTCCCAGGAATCCCCATACTGCTTTTCATGTTGGCCTCACCAATTTGCAGTCCCACCAGCAGTGTACAAGTGTCCCCTTTTCCCCACATCCTCATAAACACTTGTTGTTGTTTGACTTCATAATGGCTGCCAATCATACTGGAGTGAGATGGTATCTTAGGGTGGGTTTGATTTGCATTTCTCTGACTGCTAGATATGGTGAGCATTTTTTCATGTACTTGTTGATTGATTGTATGTCCTCCTCGGTGAAGTGTCTTTTCAGGTCCTTGGCCCATTTGTTGATTAGGTTATTTGTTAGCTTATTAAAAATTTTTTTGAATTCTTTGTATATTCTGGATATTAGGGCTCTATCTGAAGTGTGAGGGGTAAAAATTTGTTCCCAGGATATAGGCTCTCTATTTACCTCTCTTATTGTTTCTCTTGCAGAGAAAAAAACTTTTTAGTTTAAGTCTCATTTTTTTATTCTTGTTAATAACTCTTGGGCTATGGGCGTCCTATTAAGAAATTTGGAGCCCGACCCCACAGTATGTAGATCGTAGCCAACTTTTTCTTCTATGAAACGCAGTGTCTCTGATTTTATATCTAGATCCTTGATCCATTTTGAGTTAAATTTTGTGCATGGCGAGAGAACGGGATTCAGTTTCATTTTGTTGCATATGGATTTCCAATTTTTTCAGCACCTTTTGTTGAAGATGCTATCCTTCCTCCATTGCATGCTTTTTGCCCCTTTATCAAATATAAGAAAGTTGTAATTTTGTGGATTGGTTTCTGTGTCCTCTCTTCTGTACCACTGGTCCACCTGCGTTTTTCGGTACCAGTTCCATGCTGTTTTTGTTACTATTGCTTTGTAGTACAGTTTGAACTCTGGTATCGCTATACCTCCAGATTCACACTTCCTGCTTAGATTTGCTTTTGCTATTCTGGGTCTTTTGTTTTTCCATATGAATTTCATGATTGATTTATCTATTTCTACAAGAAATGCCGTTGGAATTTTGATTGGCATTGCATTAAGCCTGTAGAGAACTTTGCGTAATATTGCCATTTTTATGATGTTAGTTCTGCCTATTCATGAACAGGGCACATGTTTCCATCTTCTGAGATCTTCTTCTCTCTCTCTCTCTTTAGATTTCTGTAGTTTTCATTATATAAATCTTTCACCTCTTTTGTTAGGTCGATTCCCAAGTATCTTATTTTATTTGAGGATATTGTGAATAGAGTGGTTTTCCTCATTTCCATTTCAGAAGTTTTGTTGCTGTTATACAGGAATGCCTTTGATTTATGCATGTTAATTATATATCCTGCCACTTTTCTGAATTCATTTATTAACTCTAGCCATTTCTTTGTAGACCTTTTTGTGTCTGTTAAATATATTATCATGTCATCTGCAAATAGTGATACTTTAAATTCTTCTTTTCCTATTTTTATGCCTTTAATTTCTTTTGTCTGTTTAATTGCTCTGGCTAGTATTTCAAGAACTAAATTGAATAGAAGTGGTGATAGAGGGCATCCCTGTCTTGTTCCAGATTTTAGAAGGAATGCCTTCAGTTTTTCTCCATTTATGATGATGCTAGCCTGAGGTTTAGCATATATAGCTTTTACAATGTTGTTGTAAGTTCCTGTTATCCCTAGTTTTTATAGTGTTTTAAACTTAAAGGGATGCAGAACTTTGTCAAATGCTTTTTCTGCATCTATCAAGATGATCTTATGGTTCTTGTCTTTAAGTCTATTGATGTAGTGAATGGCATTTATTGATTTTCGTATATTGAACCATCCTTGCATCACAGGGATGAATCCTCCTTGATGATGGTGCACAATTATTTTGATATGCTTTTGTATTCGATTCGTCAGGATTTTATTGAGAATTTTTGCATCCAAGTTCATTAGAGATATTGGTCTGTAGTATTCTTTCTTTGAAGTGTCTTTGTCTGGTTTCAGGATCAGGGTGATGTTGGCCTCATAGAATGAATTTGGAAGAGCTCCTTCTTTTTCTATTTCTTTAAAAAGCTTGAAAAATATTGGTTTTAATTCTTCTTTGAAGGTTTTGTAGAAATTCGCTGTATTCCCATCCGGTCCAGGGCTTTTTTTTTAGTTGGTAGTCTTTTGATTGCTTCTTCTATTTCTTCCTTTGTTATTGGCCTGTTTAAATTGTTTGTGTCTTCCTGACTCAATCTGGGCATATCGTATGACTTAAGAAATTTATCAATATCTTCACAATATTCTATTTTATTGGAATATAGTGTTTCAAAATACTTTCTAATTATCTTCTGTATTTCTGTAGTGTCTGTTGTGATATTGCCTTTTTCATCCCATATGTTAGTAACTTGAATTCTCTTTCTTCTTCTCTTCCTTAGCATGGCTAAGGGCCTGTCGATCTTATTTATTTTTTCAAAGAACCAACTTTTAGTTTTATCAATTTTTTCAACTTTTTTTTGTTTCAATTTCGTTGATTTCTGTTCTAAATTTAACTATTTCTTGTCTTCTACTACATTTGCTGTTGTTTTGCTCTTCCTTTTCTAGGTTTTTGTGGTGTAGTTTAAATTCATTTAATTGTTGTATTTTTCTTTTTTTGAGGAAAGAACTCCAAGAAATGAATTTCCCTCTTAAAACTGCTTTCATTGTGTCCCATAGATTCCGGTATGTTGTGTCTGTATTGTCATTTGTCTCTAAGAATTTTTTTATCTTCTTCTTTATGTCTTCTGTAACCCATTGATCATTCAGTAGCATGTTGTTCATTTTCCATGTGATGTAGGATTTTTCCTTCCTTCTTTTCTCATTGATTTCCAGTTTCATTTCATTATGATCAGATATGGTGCACGGTATAATCTCCATGCCTTTATATTTACTAAGAATTGCCCTATGGCATAATATATGGTGTATCTTTGAGTAGGATCCATGTGCTGCTGAGAAGAACATGTATCCACTTGAAGATGGTTGATATATTCTATATATGTCGTTTAAGTCTAGGTTATTGATTGTGCTGTTGAGTTCTATAGTTTCTTTATTCAGTTTTTGTCTAGAGGATCTCTCTAATGCCGAGAGTGGTGTGTTGAAGTCACTCATAATTATTGTGTTGTAGTCTATTTGACTCTTGAACTTGAGAGTTTGTTTTATGAACGTTGCACCTCCATTGCTTGGTGCATACAAATTGATAATTGTTTTTTTCCTGTTGGTGGATGATTCCTTTTAACAGAATATAGTGTCATTCTTTATCCCTTTTGATTAACTTAGGTTTGAAGTTGATTTTATTCCATATGAGTATGGCAAATCCTTCTTGCTTCCGAGGGCCATGTGAGTGTTATGATTTTCCCAACCTTTTACCTTCAGCCTGTGTATGTCTTTTCCTATCATATGAGTCTCCTGAAGGCAGAATATTGTTGGATTTGTTTTTTTGATCCAGGTTACTAGCACATGTCTCTTGATTGGTGAATTTAGGCCATTAACATTTAAGGTTACAATTGAAATATGATTTGTACTTCCAGTCATGTTTATTTGTTTATTATATTATATTTTGGATAGTTTTTACTTTTTTGGTTACTTTCCTCGCGCTTTACTGAGATACTTCCCACTGTTAGTTTTGGGCACTATTTTTTAACTCTTCTTCTTGTAGTATATTGCACAAAATGCTTTGCAGTGCTGGTTTTCTGGCTGAGAATTGTTTTAGCTTTTTTTTATTGTGAAAGACTTTAATTTCACTGTCAAATCTGAAGCTTAATTTTGCTTTATATGGTATTCTTGGTTGGAATTCTTTTTTTTTTTTTTTCAGCATTTGAATTACATTGTTCCAGGATCTTCTTACTTTCAAAGTATGTGATGAAAAATCAGTTGTTAACCTAATTGGTTTACCCCTGAATGTAATATGCCTCCTTTCTGTTATAGCTTTTAGTATTCTCTCCTTGTTCTGTATGTTGGCTATCTTCATAATTATATGTCTTGGAGTTGGTCTATTTTGGTTTTGAATGTTTGGGGTCCTGTAGGCTTCCAGGAATTGGCAATCCAATCCATCGTTCATCTCTGGGAAGTTTTTTAGTATTATTTCATTTAATATGTTGTCCATTCCTTTGGTTTGAATCTCTATGCATTCTTCTATCCTGATGACTCTTAAATTTGTTTTTTTTTTCTTATGACATCCCATATCTTTTGAATAGATTCCTGGTGGGATTTAAGCATCTTTTCTGTGTTGACTATATTCTTTTCAAGTTGATAAATTTTGTCTTCATTATCTGATGTTCTGACTTCTACTTGATCTAGTCTATTTGTAATACTCTCGTTTGAGTTTTTAATTTGGTTTATATTTTCCTGCATTTCTTGGATTACTGTTTAATATTTCTTTTTAAGATCTCTATCTCCTGGTAAAGCTCATTCTTTGCCATTTGAATTTGTTTGTTTAATTCATTTTCAAAATATACTTTTATTGCTTGGACTTGCTGCCTCATGTCTTCTCTAATATTCCTTTCCATCTGAGTTCGGTATGCCTTGAGTTCTTTCCCTATCCCTGTTTCTGATGCTTCAGGGTCCTCCTGTAGAATTAAGTTGTCCTGCATTGTTTGTACTCCTTTTTTGCCCTTGTTTTTTCATGATGTTCACGTTACTTTCCAGCTCTATTTGATTGCTGTGTTTCTGCTTTATTCTTTAGATTTGTTTTGGTGTTGCATATCTCTGTTGTCTCTCCTTTGTGTTGGTAAACTATGCCTGCTAAAGTGGATTCCGCTTGGAAGTAATTCCGAAGGCCAAGCTCCAGTGATATCACCTCTCTGCTTTGGCGGGCCCTAGGCTCCTTGCCGAGGTGTCCGAAATGGGGGGTGGGACTTGACTGTCTCTGGTTTGTTTCAGCTCCGGGTCACTGGCAGGCGGGCAGTCTCCAGCCGCCCAATTGCGTGGTTGGTCGCCAGCGGGCAGGCGGTCTCCAGCCGCCCAGCCACGCGGGCAGCAGGTGGGCTGTCGCCAGTGGGTTGGCAATCTCAAGCCACCCAGTCTCACGCTCGGTCGCCGGCGGGCGGGCATTCCTCAGCCGCCCAGTCACTCAGGCAGTGGGTGGAATGTCACCTGCGGGCCTGCGGTCTCCAGCCGCCCAGTCACAAGGGCCTGGCCTCTAGTCCTTTGGTTTCTCCTGCTTGTCCTGGTTTCTTTTTCTAGACCAGATTTTCCCTGAGTGATGCCTCTCGGCAGTTCAAACTGTACTCTGGGCCTGCCATTTGTTGGATGTGGAGGGTGTCTATTGGGAACCCATACACTCTATTGTTTTGATTTTTTCCCCTTGCCCCTCCCCCAGCACTGGCTATACACGTTTTGTTATTGCCACTGATGGAAAGGGGAGTCGAAAGTCAGGTGTCTCTAGTTTTTCTGGCGTCTTTATGCATGCTTGCTCTGATAATCCCTCCCCCGGAAAGCCTAGGAGAGATTTTATGCGAATTCCCCGCTGTATGAGAGATGAGCTGAGTAACACAAACCTGTTTTATTCTTGCAATCTATTGGAGAGGGGCGGTGGTTACTTCAGATCTAAAAGATGGTGGCCGCTGGTTTCCTTGGTGGAGTTTCTTTTGTGGGGGATAGAACGATACCACTTTCTTCTCTGTCTGAATTATTGAACTCAGCCCAGGGATCAGTGGGAGCTCAGCCAGCAGAATTCCACAGAATCCGCAGCAACATTTCTCCCTGCTTGCAGGTCACTTCTCGGTGGTGCCCCGCCATCTGTAACAGCAGGCCTGGCTGCATGATTCAATCAGCCCTGATCTCTGATTGCACATTTGGCTATTAGGAACCCTGGCACTCTATTGTTTTGATTTTTTTTTCCGCTTGCCCCTCCCTCAGCGCTGGCTAGACAGGTTTTTTTCACCGCTGATTGGAGGGGGAGTTGAAAGTCAGGTGCCTCTAGTTTTCCCCTATCTTTATGCAGGCTCGCTCTGATAATCTCTCCCCCAGAAAGCCTAGGAGAGACTTGATGCAAATTCCCCGAAGTATGGGAAATGAGCTGAGTAACAGCACCTGTTTTATTGTTGCAATCTGTAGGAGAGTGGCTGTCGTTACTTCAGCTCACCGAGATGGTTGCAGTTGATTTCCTTCGTGGAGTTTCCATTGTGGGGGTTAGAAGTGTACCACTTCCTTCCCCATCTGAAACCCTGAACTCAGCCCAGGGCTCAGTGGGGACTCTACTGGCAGAATTCCACAGAATCTGCATCAACGTTTCTCCATGCTTATTGATCGCATATTGGTGGTGCCCCGCCGTCTGTAGCCACTGGACGGGTCGCATGGATCAGTCAGACAGGATCTCCGGTGGCAGAGTTGGCTCGTGTTTGAGACTCATTTACCGGACCTCAGTGCTAGAAATCCTTCTTCTAGGTTTCAGTGCACCACCATTTTGCTGTAATTTCCTAACAAGATAGTTTTTTGTCGTTCTTAGTCGATAGTCACCGGCGCAGTGGCGCGGTACACTGGGTATGATGCTCTCTATTCGCGGCCATCTTGCAAAGTCAAAATATTATGATTTGAATCCACCATTCACTCAAGTTAGTTTTCAGTATTAGGAAACAAATATGTATTTCAGGTGGATGAATATTTCTGAGAATAATCTTGTGAAAAGTTTATTATAAATCCTCATACATGAATATGAATGATTTTAGGAAGTGTATAATAAGACACATATATTTCATATTTTCAAAAATCTGGAGAGTATATATATATATATATATATATATATATATATATATATATATATACACACACACACACACACACAAACACACACACAGAGAGACATTAAAAAGTAGCAATATATATGCCAATCGAAATTCATCATTAAATATATAATATCCACTTATCCAAAAATATACATTTTACTGAAAATGGATTTATGAATAATGTTGGTCAACTAGGAAGCTCACCCATAGGTTGAATTTTCTGTTCCAACAGAGGTTAGGAGGAGTGATCTCTTCTCACAATTTTTATCTGCCATGTCAGCCACCTCAGAAGAATGTACATGTGATACCAGGTAGGAATCTATTTGTGCATATAAAAATACATGTGCTTAATAGGCTACAGAAAAAGGGAGAGAGGAATTCACATATTTGTTAATTTTAAAAACACATGGAGAACTATGTCAATAAACATTAACTATATTAATAACTCCTACACAATATAATGCAAAAGGGACGTCCAACTACATACCATGCCTTCTCTGAATTGCTGGTATTTGTATTCTGTTTGGGTTACTATTCTCCATCATATAAGGATTAGTAGTCAGAGTCTAGTAGGGTATGGGTTAGTGTCAGAGATTCAGTATTTCGAATGAAAAATAGGAAAGTAAACCCAATGTGTTTACAAATATGTGCTACACAAAAATCTTCCCACTCACATTAAGAACAATCCCTTGATATTACTCTCGCTAGAAGAAATACACAATTAGAGGATAAGAGTTAGAAAATCTGTGAATACATACCTGAAATGGAATATGCTCAGGAGTTCACAACCTTGGAGGTGGTAGATGAGTTTCCAAAAGTAAAAGACAAGGTAAACACTTCACAACATGGAGCTCTGCAGGCCTAAAGACTTCTTGAGATACTGCCTCTGAGTTGGGACACTTGAAATGTATGTTGTTGTCGGTAGCTTTAGCATCCTATGTAGTGAGAGCATCAAAACTGGGTCAACATCTATGTGACCTGGAGGATATGGTATCTTATTTTCCAATGAAAATGAGGCAGCAGTGCTGAATTCTCACTTTGTGGGTAAACTGTGAGACTGTGAAGCCATTTGGTCATACTCTACTTTTCGTGGTGATTCTTGCTGCTGCACTGGGAGTTTGGTATTTGCTTCATGAAATACAAGGAGTTCAACTGGGACACAGTGCTGGAGGGAGTTCTGTCACGTGTGGTGGGACAGGGTCTGCAGGAGAATGCACCAACCAGGCTTATGTCCAACATAGCTTGCCCCCTTGACCATATCAACCTGATTCTGAACATTGCCCAGAAACCTATCCATATAACAAGATGCCTTTACATATAAGGGTCTGCTGGCTGCATCATGTCAGTCACAAGCCATTTGAAAGCCAATGGCCGATCCACATGAAACCACCAGAGATGTTTTATCTCACACCTACCCACCTTTGCTGTAGGCCCACTACTCAGCAGGTTCCAACTTACTGGCATCTCTGTTCTACACCATTTTTGTGAAACCCAGTCAATCAAGGCACTTTCTGGTACACTCATGATCTGCAACAGGATCTCCAATGGTTTTCCAGTGCCACCTGGTCATGGGAATTTCAAAACTTTCATGGTATTTATGGAGCCCATTTTTCAAGGATGAAGTTGGAGGCACTGAGGGTTTCATTTAATTCAGTAACCATTAAATGGTGAGGAAGCCCATTTCAATGAAAGCTCTGGAGGACTCTCACAGACAAGGCTTCCCAAAGAGTTGCCAAATGGTCACATGATGCCAGGCCCATTGAGGTCTACAATGTAAAATCCTTGCGTGTTTTGACTCTCAACTATGGCTGCTAATTCTTTCAAAAAAAAATTATGTGATAACCTGGCTGAGATTCCCTGTGCTCTGTGGAAAGCCTTCCTGGGCACAGATCTCAGTTTCCAAGGGTGACTCTCATCCATGGTCTCCTAAAATCCCAACAAAACTCATGGCAATACTTCTCTGAGATCAGTTCCAGAACTCAGTCTCTAAGGGGAATCACACCAGAGTTCAAGACCAGGTGGAGCCACTCATATTTTCCAACAACCACACTAGTAACCACAATTAAAACCAGAATACTTCCACATGGCCATCATCTTCTTCCATATAGACACTCATTTTAACCTCTGGCTGGAGGTTTCCATGAGGGGCACAGCCCAAGACAGTGTCCAAAATAAGCTCCCTTGCCCCTCATTTGCTTAAAGTTGGGGTGGCCTGAACACCTTCCTGTGAACCATGACTGATCAAATAGGCCTGCCGTTAATACTGCTCTGCTTCTCCAATTTGAGGACTACTGACTGTGGGGTTTAGATTCTTCATGTGAATTGGAATCATTGGAATCACCTAGGGGTAGCCTCTGAAGGGCTTTGAAGAACTCATTTGACCCAAAGGCACCCTATTCTCACTTGATAGAGGTCAGGAACCTTACAGAGGTAGGGAGAGACTTCATCCACAAGGACTGCTCTTTTGGCCATTTTGGTTTTGGATGAACACGTAGGATGTATAAGGTGCTGAGTATCTAACCACAGCCTCACACAGGGCCAAGAGGCTGATTC
Source organism: Callospermophilus lateralis (assembly GCF_048772815.1). Taxonomy (NCBI): domain Eukaryota; kingdom Metazoa; phylum Chordata; class Mammalia; order Rodentia; family Sciuridae; genus Callospermophilus; species Callospermophilus lateralis. The sequence goes on along the minus strand of NC_135313.1, from coordinate 114,399,894 downwards.
AGACACATCCTTTTCCAAAGCAGTTAAGCAAAGAGCCACAGGTGATGCCCATTAATTTCCTTTTGAAAACTGTTTTTTTCAGGCTTCACAAATTAGTGTCCTGAGGTAAAGACCTTCCTGAAATTCAGGGCAAGAGAACAATAGGTAAGCAAAAGGCCCAAAGAAGGGTTTCTCCACGGAGACTTTCCTGGTCCCACTGATATCTGAGTTTTTTAGATGCTCGCCATTTTCTTCAGCTATCCAGTACATCACCATATCACAGAGCTTGGAGGTGGTACAAATCTTGGACACAAAACCATGAGGCTATTCTGAAGAGTTTCCAGAATTCAGGAAGAAAACAGAAACTTAGTAAGAGAGCAGATGTTGACCTTCAATAAGACAAGCTGCAGTCCATTTGTAAATTGGGCAGGATGAATGCTTGGAAGCTTTCTACTAGACAGGACACATCCATTGATGCATTCTCTTTTCTAATGTCTACAACCACGGACAGAGTGGGATACACAGACAAAGAAGCACTCGCCTTGTCAAACGACTTACTGGAAACAGTCCACACCAATCCAAACAAAGAGCCTTTCCTATCTATTCTCAGAACATGAGACAAAACCACAAACCCACACACACACACTCAAAGGCACCTCCTTTGCTTAAGTAAGTGTGTGACTATCCAGAGTGTCCTCGGAATGGTGGGCCATTGTATGTTCCCCCAAAATGGCCTTTCCTGTATCAGATCTGGTCTCCTTGGCCAACACTTTGAAGTTGTTAGGAGCCATGGTGAGCCACTACCTACTTTCCCAGGAAAAGCTCCTCTTCAGAGCTTTCCTGTCATTTGGCCATCGTCACATCAGTAGGTACTAAGAAAGACTGACTCTGTTCTTGGTAAATCAAAACAAGTGAGACCACTGGGACTGGGACTGTGACTGGCTCTTGGTGCCTGTCTTCAAGGATCAAACGTCCAGAGAGTTCCATCACCAAGGCAGTGAGGTGAGGTCATTTCATTCAGGAACTGAATGAGGTCACTGACTTGGCAACTACTTTGTCCTAACAGTTACTTCTAAGGGTCCCATGAGATGGAGGCTCTCCCTACTTCCTGTCACACTTTCACAGTTAGAATGGTATACCAGCCATAGGTACCTGAGAACAGCTCTCCACACAGGCCTGGTTTGGTCCATCTTCTCTACATTAAAAAGGTATAGGCTGTTTCAGACACATCCCTTCATCCTGACCAGATAGTTTGCCATGGAAGATGTCTTTTGCTCTCTCAGGTCCTTCATAGCTTCCTACATCATCTCAGGGGATCATTTCTGCATATACCTTTGATGTTCTCAGCAGGTGGAAGATACCCTACATTCCTGTATTGTAAGACCAACTCTGTCCCTCCTCTTCTGTAAAGTTAGATTGAGGGAAAAGTGTATGTTTGGGGTTAATAACATGTTTGATTTGCGTTAGGAATCTTTCTGCCAGATGAATAATGGTATTGGGAGCCTGTGATATTTACAAGAATATATAGGTAAAATATAAGTATAAAAACAGAAATCTAGGTAAGATTTTAAGCCAGAAGGGAACTGGGCCCTTGAGTGGAATACTTAGGTTTGAATTATGTTCTGCACATGTGTCTCAGATAAATTGATATACAATGGCACAGGACCTTATACCTTGGATGATTGATTGTTGAAGAGAACATCGAGTCAAAAAACTATAGTCAGTAGCATTAGGAAGATAGTCAGTAGGTTTAGAAAGAAGAGTGAGTATAGGATTTGGAACAAAAGTTCTTTAGCAATAGGGTTTCGGGTAGAGAGTGAATGTAAATGTCAGCATATGTGAAGTGTCAGTCACAATGATGAACTGGGGGAAATATGTATGAAAGCAGGTATCAATAAACATATTACGAAATCAGGCAAAGTATGAAGTGAGTGATAGGATTAGACATTTTCAACATGGTTGAAGTTGAATATATAATCTTAGGAAGAAAAAAATATGTAGTCACCAATTGGATTTACATTTGAGAGCATTAGGCAACCTGGACATGGTTCTTTTTAGTAATCCACGCTCCCTTGGCATTTAGGCTTTGATACAATCATGAGTGTGACCTTCGCTTTTTGTGTCCAGAATATTCCTGTGATAAAATCTATATATAGATAAGGTGACATGAGTATTTCTTCCACCATTTCTGGGAGCAATATTTTGAAGACGTATAAATTAGTATTGAAGGGACAAAGAGGAATACACTGTATCTATGAATATAGAGATAATGCATTAATAGACAATACTGTGAATAAAAAACATAACTGGTTCCAACTTTAAATAATGGATTGAATTGAATCGTGAACATATAGAGGAAATCTTGTATTGATATACAATTATTCATTCCAACCAGTTATACATCTAATGTTAATATTAATGTTATGGTTCATCATGAAGAGTGTGTGAGTTTAGCTTCGAAATTGATTATGGAAATTGTAAATAATGTATTTGGAAAGAAGTCTCATGAAAAGACCAGTCAAGTAACATGGAGGAATACATGTGTTCTGAAGCAAGAAGTGTTTGAAAGTGAAACAAATTCCTATATATTTGTGAACTTGTGGATGAAATACATATCCTATGATGTGCAAAAACTGAAGAAATAGTAATATACCAGTATTGGATTAAAATGAAGGTCAATATAGACATCATGTCCCATAGGAATCTACCGGCATTGATGTTAAACTGGGTCAGTTACTGTAGAAATATTATGATTTGTAAACACCATTGATTGAAGTTAGTTTTCAGTACTGGGAAACAAATATGTATTTCAGGTGGATGAATATTTCTGAGAATTATCTTCTGAAAAGTTGATTATAAATCCATATACATGAACATGAATGAATTTACAGAGTGTGTATAAGACACATATATTTCATATTTTGAGAAATCTGGAGTGTGTATATATATATATATATATATATATATATATATATATATATATATATATATATTTTTTTTTTTAAATAAACACAAATATACATTAAAAAGTATCAAAATATATGCTAATCATAATTCATCATGTAATATACATCATCCACAGATGCAAAAATATTTATTATACTGAACATGGATTTATGTATAATATTGTTCTACTGGGAAGCTCACACATAGTTTGAATTTTCAGTTTCCACAGGGTTTAGGAGGACTGATCTCTTCTCACAATTTGTATCTGCATATTCAGCCAACTCATGAAAATGTACGTGTGATACCAGGTAGGATTCTGTATGTGCATATAAAAATACATGTGCTGAGTAGGCTACAGAGAAAGGGAGACAGGAATTCACATATTTGTGAACTTTAAAAACACATGGAGGACTATTTCAATTAAAAATTGAGTAGATTTATAACACCTACCCTTAATCATGCAAAAGGGAAGTCCAACTGTACTCCATGCCTCCTCTGAACTGCTTGTATTTTCATTCTGTTTGGGTATTATTCTCCATCATATTAGGATTAGTAGTCAGAGTATAGTAGGGTATGAGTTACTGTCAGGGATTCAGTATTTCGAATGGAAAATTGGAAAATGGATCAATGTGTATGCAAATTAGTGTTACACAAAAATTTTCCCACTCTCATTTAGAACAATAACTTGACATTACCTTCACCCCAAGTAAGACACAATTAGAGAAAAAGAGTTTGAAAATCTTTGAATTCATACCTGAAATGAAAACTGCTCCGGATTTCACAACCTTGGAGATGGTAGAGGAGTTTCCAAAAGTAAGGGACTATGTAAAAACTCCACAAACATGAAGATTTGCCAGCCTAAAGACATCTGGAGAAACTGCCTCTAAGATGGACAGTTGAAATATATGTTGTTTTCAGGAGCTTTAGCTTTTTTTCTAGTAAGACCATTAAAGCTCTTTATGCATCTCTGTTACCTGGAGGACATGGTTTATAATTTTCCAATGAACATGAAGCAGCAGTGCTGAATTCTCTCTTTGTAGGTAAACTATGGCCACTGGGGGCTATGTGTCTCCCCATGTGGACTGTGAAGCCATTTCATCATCCTCCACTTTTTATAATGTCTCCTGCTGCACTCAGAGTTTTGTATTTGCTTCATGAAATACAAGGATTTAGACTTGACCACAGTGCTGGAGGGAGTTCTGTCACATGTGGTGGGTCAGGGTCTGCAGGAGAATGCACCAACAGGGCTTGTATACCACATAGGTTGCCTCCGTGACCATAGCAACCTGATTCGGAACATTGCCCTTAAACCTCTCCATATAACATGATGCCTTAACATACAATGTTCTGCTGGCTGCACCATGTCAGTCACAAGCCATTTGGAAGACAATGGCAGATCCACATGACCCCACCACAGATGTTTTATCACACACTTAATCACCTCTGCTCTAGGCCCACTATTCTGCAGGCTCCAAATTACTGGCATCTCTGTTCTACATCATATTCATGAAAACCAGTTAATCAAGGCACTGTCTGGTACACTCATGATCAGCAACAGGACATCCAAAGGTTCTTCAGTGCCACAGCAACAGGACATCCAAAGGTTCTTCAGTGCCACCTGGTCATTGGAATTTTAAAAATTTCATGGTATTTATCTAACCAATTTTCAAGGATGAAGTTGGAGGCACTGTTTATTTCAATTCATTCAGGAATCATTCAATATTGTAGAAGATCATTTAAATGAAAGCTCTGGAGAACTCTCACAGGCAAGGCTTCCCAAAGAGTGGCCAAAAGGTCACATGAAGCCACGCCCATTGAGGTTTACAATTGAGGTCCATGTGTGTTTTGACTATCAAATATGGCTGCCAAGTCTTTCAGAATTAAATCATGTGATATCCTGTCTGAGATTCCCAGTGCTCTGTGGAAAGCCACCGTGGGCATAGATCTCAGTTTCCAAGGGCGACTCTCATGCGTTGCCTCTTAAAATCCCCACACAATTTATGGCAATTCTTCTTTGATGTGTGTTCCAGAACTCAGTCTCTAAGGGGAATGATACCAGAGTTCAAGCCCAGGTCGATCCAGTCATCTCTTCCAACTGAAACAAGAATGACCACAATTAAAACCAAAATACACCCACATGGCCCTCATCTTCTTAAATATAGACATTCATTATAACCTCCGGCTGGAGGTTACCATGCGGGATGCATCCCAAGAGAGTGTCCAAAATAATGTCGCTTGCCCCTCATTTGCCTAAAGTCAGGGTGACATGGACACCCTTCCTGTGAACCAGGAGTGATCAAATAGGCCTGCCATTAATACTGCTCTCCTTCTCCAATTTGAGGCCTACTGACTCTCAGGTATAGATTCTTTATGTGATTTGGAGTCTTGAGAAAACACAAGCACCTCTGCAGGGCTTTGAAGAACTCATTTGACCTAAAGGATTCCTATTCACACTTGATAGAGGTAAAGAACCTAACAGAGGAAGGCAAGACACTCATCCACAATGACTGATTTTTTGCCATTTTGGTTTTGATTGCACACATGGAATCTATCTTTAGATCTATCATGTGCTGAGAATCTAAGCCACAACGTCACACAGGCCCAAGAGGCTGATTCGGACACATCCCTTTCCAAAGCAATTAAGCAAAGAGCAACATGTTATGCCCATTTATTTCCATTTGAAAACAGTTTTCTTCAGGCTTCACAAAGGGGTGGCCTGAGGCAAAGACCTTCTTGACATTCAGGGCAACATAACCATAAGTATGCAAATGAACCAAAGCAGGGTTTCTCCACTGAGAGTTTACTGGTCACACAGATATTTGAGTTTTCTAAGATGTTCCCCTTTCCCTACAGCTATCAAGTACATGGCCATGTCACAGAGCTTGGAGGTGGTACATATCTTGGACTCACAACCATGGGCCTATTCTTGAGATTTGCTGGAATTCAGGAAGAAAACAGGAACTTAGAAAGTTAGTAGGTGTTTCCCATGCATAAGGCGAGCCACAGTCCAATCCTAAATCGGGCAGGAAGAATGCTGGGAAGCATTCTACTAGACAGGACACATCCTTGATGCATTCTCTTTTCTAATGTCTACAACCACGGACAGAGTGGGAAACACAGACATAGAAGCACTCGCCTTGTCTAACGACTTACTAGAAACAGTCCACTCCAATCCAAACAAACCGCCTTTCCTACCTATTCTCAGAACATGAGACAAAACCACAAACTCACACCCACACCCACAAAGGCACCTCCTTAACTCAAGTAGGTCTGTGAATATCCAGAGTGTCCTCTGACTGGTGGACCATACAATGTTCCCCTGAAATGGCCTGACCTGTGTCAGATCTGGTCTCCTTGGCTAACTCTGTGAAGGTGTCAGGAGCCAGAGGTGAGCCACTACCTGCTTTCTCAGAAACGGCTCCTCTTCAGAGCTTTCCTGGCATTTGGCCATCCTCACATCAGTAGTTACCAAGAAAGACTGACTCTGTCTTTGGTAAATCCAAACAATTGTGACCACTGGGACTGGGACTGGGACTGGCTATGGGTGACTGGCGTCATGAATCCCAAGTTCAGAGATTTTAATCACCAAGGAAGTGAGGTGAGGTCACTTCCTTCAGGAACTGAATGAGGTTACTGCCTTGGAAACCACTTTGTCCTACCAGTGGCTTCCAAGTGTCACATGAGAAGGAGGCTGCCCCTACTTCCTGTTACACTTTCACAAGTTAGAATGGTATATCAATCATAGGCGCCCTGGAACAGCTACCCACACAGGCTGGGTTTGGTCCATTTTCTCTACATTAAGAAGAGAGTGGCTGATTCAGACAGAACCCTTCATCCTGACCAGGTTGTTTGCCATTGAAGATGACTTTTGCTCTCTCAGGTCCTTTATAGCTGCCTTCATGTTCTTCAGGGATCATTTATGCATGTACCTTTGAGGTTTTCATCAGGTGAAAGATCTCATACATTCCTGTGTTTTAAGACCAACTCTATCCCTGCTCTTCCGTAAAGTTAGATTGATGGAACAGTGAATGGTTAAGGTTAACAACATGTTTGATTTGGGTTAGAAATCATTCTGCTGTATGAATGATGGTATTTGGAACCTAAAATATTTAAAAGAATATAGAGGTGAAATATAATTATGAAAACAGAAATCTAGGTAAGACTCGAAGCCCAGAATGGCATTGGGATCTTGACTGGGATAATTAGCATTGAATTACGTTCTGCACAGATGTCTAAGATAAATCTATAATCAATGGCATAGTATCTTCTACCTTGGATGATTGAATGTACAAGAGAACATCCAGTCAAACAGGGATAGTCGGTAGGATTAGGAAGATAGTCGGTAGGTATAGGAAGAAGAGTGAGTATAGTATTTGAAACAAAAGTTCTTTAGCAATAGGGTTTTGTTTAGAGAGTGAATATATTTGTCAGCACATGTGAAGAGTCAATCACAATGATGAACTTGGGAAATATGTAGGAAAACAGATATCAATAGAGACATTACAAAATCAGGCAAACTATAAAGTGATAAAATTAGACATTTTCAACGGGTTCAGGTTGAATATATAATCTTAGGAAGAAACACATATGTAGTCATGAATAGGATTGACATTTGAGAGAATTAGGCAATGTGGACATGGATGTTTTTAGTAATCCATGCTCACTTTCCATTTAGGCTTTGGTACAATAATAAGTGTGACCTTTGCATTTGGTGTCCAGAATATTACTGTAATAAAATGTATATGTAGATCATGTGACATGAGTATTTCTTCCACCATTTCCGGGAGCAATATTGTGAAGAAGAATAAATTAGTATGGGGGTACAAAGAGGTGTACGCTGTGTCTATGAATATAGAGATAATACATACATAGATCATACTGGGAAAAAATATAACTGGTTCCACTTAAATAATGGATTGAATTGATATCTGAAAATATATAGGAAATCTTATTTTGATATACAATCATTCATTCCAAAGAGTTATACATCTAATGGTAATCTTAGAGTTATGGTTTATAATGAATTGTGTGTGAGTTTTGTTTCAAAAGTGATTACGGAAATAGAAAATAATGTGTTTGGAAAGAAGTCTCATGAGAAGACCAGTCAAGAAACATGGAGGAAAACATGTGTTCTGAAGCAGAAAGTGATTGAAAGTGAAACAAATGCCTATAAGTTTGCTAACTTGTGGAATAAATATATATCCTATTATATGCATAAACTGAAGAAATAATAATGTAACAGTGTTGAATAAAAATGAACTTCAAAATACACATCATGTTCCATAGGAATCTACTTGCATTGATGTAAAACTGGGTCAGTAACTGTAGAATGGAAAATTGGAAAATAAATCCAATCTGGAATGGGAAATTCCCAGGAGTTTACAACCTTGGATGTGGTGGAGGAGTATCCCAAAGTGAGGGACATTGTAAACACAAGCCAAACATGGAGCTCTGCTGGCCTAAAGACTTCTTGAGAACCTGGCTCTGAGGTTGGGCACTTAAATTTATATTGTTGTCCGGAGCTATAGCTTCTTTTGTAGTGAGACCATCAAAGCTGGGTGTGCATCTATGTGACCTGGAGGACATGGTATCTTATTTTATAATGAACATATGGCAGCAGTACTGAATTCCCTCTTTGTAGGTAAACTGTGGCCACTGGGGGCTAAATGTCTCCCCATGTGGACTGTGAAGCCATTTGTTCATCCTCAATTTTCGTGGTGTTTCTTGCTGCTGCACTGGGAGTTTGGTATTTGCTTAACGAAATACAAGGAGTTCAACGGGGACAAGTGCTGGTGGCTACCCCTACTTCATGTGACACTTTCACAAGTTAGAATGGTATTTCAACCATAGGCACCCGGGAACAGCTCTCCACACAGGCCTTGTTTGGTCCTTCATATCTGCCTACATCTTCTCCAGGGGTCATATCTGCATGGACCTTTGAGGTTCTCAGCAGGTGGAAGATCCCCTATATTCCTGTATTGTAAGACCAACTCTGTCCCGCTCTTCTGTAAAGTTAGATTGAGGGAACAGTGTATGGTTAGCATTAATAACTTGTTCAATTTGGGTTAGGAATTATTCTGAGGGATGAATAATGATATTGAGAATCTCCTATATTTATAAGAACATAGAGGTGAAATATATGTATGAAAACAGAAATCTAGGTAAGATTTGAAGCCCAGAAGGGAATTGGGCCCTTGATTGGGATACTTAGCATTGAATTACCTTCAGCAGAGATTTCTTGGATAAATCAATATACAATGGCATAAGACTTTGTACCTTGGATGATTGAATTTAGAAGGGAACATCAACTCCAAAAGGGATAGTCGGTAAAATTAGAAAGATAGTGGGTAGTTTTCGGAAGAAGTGTGAGTATAGAATTTGGAAAAAAAAAATTCTTTAGCAACAGGGTTTCGATTAGAGAGTGAATGCCAATGTCAGCACATGTGAAGAGTCAGTCACAATGATGAACTAGGGAAAAAATGTAGGAAAGCAAATATCAAGGAAGACAATAGGAAATTAGGCAAAGTACAAAGTGAGTGTTAGGATTAGACATTTTCAACAGGATTGAGTTTGAATATATAATCTTAGGAAGAAACAAATATGTAGTCACCAAAGAATGACATTTGAGAGCATTAGGCAACCTGGACATGGATGTTTTGAGTAATCCATGTTCACTTTCCATTTAGGCTTTGTAAAATCATAAGTGTGACCTTTGCAGTTTTGTCAAGAATATTACTGTGATAAAATGTATATGTAGATCAGGTGACATGAGTATTTCTTCCATCATTTCCGGGAGCAATATTGAGAAGACATATAAATTAGTATTGGGGGTACAAAGAGGTGTACGCTGTGTCTGTGAATATAGAGATAATGCATGAATAGACCATACTGTGAATGAACAATATAACTGGTTCGACTTAAAATAATTCATTTAATTGATATCTGAAAATATACAGGAAATCTAATATTGATATACAATCATTCATTCCAACCAGTTATACATCTAATGGTAATATTAGGTTATGGTTTATCATAAAGGGTGTGTGAGATTTTCTTCAAAAGGATTATGGAAATCGAAAATAATGTGTTTGGAAAGAAGTCTCAAAAAATTTCAGTCAAGGAACCTGGAGGAATACATGTGTTCTAAAGCAGGAAGGGATTTAAAGTGAACCAAATGCCTCTAAATTTGTGAACTTGTGGATGAAATATATATGCTATGATGGGCTAAACGTGAAGAAATAGTAATGTAGCAGTGTTGAATAGAAATGAAGTTCAAAATAGACATCATGTCCCATAGGAATCTACTTGCATTGATGTTAAACTGGGTCAGTTAATGTAGAAATGTTAGGATTTGTATGAACCATTAACTGAAGTCAGATTTCAGTAATGGGAAACAAATATGTATTCCAGGTGGATGAATATTTCTGAGAATAATCTTCTGAAAAGTTGATTATAAATCCACATACATGAACATGAATGAGTTTAGGGAGTGTACATAATACACATATATTTCATATTTTAAAAAACTTAGAGAGTCTCACACACACACACACACGCACACACACGCACAGACATTAAAAAGTAGCAATATATATGCCAATCGCATTTCATCATGAAATATATATAATCCACATATCAAAAAATATTCATTTTGCTTAACATGGATTCATGTATAATGTTGTTCTACTAGGAAGCTGACATAGGTTGAATTTTCAGTTCCAGCAGCGTTTAGGAGGAATGATCTCTTCTCACAATTTTTATCTTCCAAGTCAGTAACCTCAAAAGAAATTATGTGTGATACTAGATAGGATTCTATATGTGCGTATAAAAATAGATGTGCTGAATAGGCTACTGAGAAAAGGAGACAGGAAGTCACATATTTGTTACCTTTAAAAACACATGTAGAACTATTTCAATTAAAAATTGACAATTTTTATAATCCCTACCCTTTATCATGCAAAAGGCAACACCTAGTATACACCATGCCTCCTCTGAACTGCTTGTATTTCTATTCTCTTTGGGTTATTTTTCTTCACCATATTAGGATTAATCGTCAAAGTCTAGTAGGGTAGGGGTTAGTGTCAGGGATTCAGTATTTTGGATGGAAAATAGGAAAATGAATCCAATGTGTATGCAAACATATGCTACACAAATATCTTCCAACTCTCATCAAGAACAATGCCTTGTCATTACCTTCGACCCTAGTAAAACACAATTAGAGGAGAAGAGTTAGAAAATCTGTGAATTCATATGTGGAATAAAATATGCTCAGTAGTTCAAAAAATTGGAGGTGGTAAAGGAGTTTCCAAAAGTAAGGGAAAGGTTAAATGGTCCACACACATGGAGCTCTGCTGGCCTAAAGACTTCTTGAGAAAGTCCCTCTGAGGTTGGGCACTTGAAATATATTTTGTTGTAAGGAGCTTTAGCTTCCTTTGTAGTGAGACCATCAAAGATGGGTCTGCATCTATGTGACCTGGAGGACATGGTTTCTTATTTTCCAATGAACATGAGACCACAGTGCTGAATTCTCTCTTCCTAAGTAAACTGTGGACACTGGAACCTAAGTGCCTCCCCATGTGAACTGTGAAGCCATTTGGTCATCCTCCACTTTTCGTGGTGTTTCTTGCTGCTGCACTGGGAGTTTGGTATTTGCATCACGAAATACAAGGAGTTCAACTGGGACACAGTGCTGGAGGGAGTTCTGTCACGTGTGTATGGTCAGGGTCTGCAGGAGAATGCACCATCCAATCTTCTATCTCTCATAGTGTGCCCCCGTGTCCATAGCAACCTGATTCTGAACATTTACCTGAAACCAAACCATATAAAAATTTGCCTTTACATATAAGGGTCTGCTGGCTGCACCTTGTGAGTCACAAGCCATTCTATATAAATGCCACATTTTTAATCCATTCATCTATTGAAGGGAATCTAGGTTGGTTCCACAGTCTTGCAATTGTGAATTGTGCTGCTATGAACATCGATTTATCAGTATCTCTGTACCATGCTCTTTTTAGGTCTTTAGGGAATAGACCGAGAAGGGGAATAGGTCAAATGGTGGTTCGATTCCCAGCTTTCCAAGAAATCTCCATACTGCTTTCCAAATTGGCTGCACCAATTTGCAGTCCCACCAGCAATGTACAGGTGAGCCTTTTCCCCACATCCTCGACAGCACATGTTGTCATTTGACTTCATAATGGCTGCCGAACTTACTGCAGTGAGATGGTATCTTAGGGTGGGTTTGTTTTGCTTTTCTCTGACTGCTAGAGATGGTGAGCATTTTTTCATGTACTTATTGATTGATTGTATGTCCTCCTCTGAGAAGTGTCTGTTCAGGTCATTGGCCCATTTGTTGATTGGGTGATTCGATTTCTTATTGTTTAATTTTTTTGAGTTCTTTGTATACTCTGGATATTAGGGCTCTATCTGAAGTGTGAGGAGTAAAGATTTGTTCCAAGGATGTAGGCTCCCTATTTACCTCTCTTATTATTTCTTTTGCTGAGAAAAATCTATTTAGTTTGAGTAAGTCCCATTTGTTGATTCTAGTGATTAACTCTTGTGCTATGGGTGTCCTATTGAGAAATTTGGAGCCCGACCCCACAGTATGTAGATCGTGGCAAAAGTTTTCTTCTACCAGATGCAGTGTCTCTGATTTGATATCAACCTCCTAGATCTATTTTGAGTTAACTCTTGTGCATGGCGAGAGGAGGGGATTCAGTTTCATTTTGTTACATATGGAATTCCAGTTTTCCCAGCACCATTTGTTGAAGATGCTATCCTTCCTCCATTGCATGCTTTTAGCCCCTTTATCAAATATAAGATAGCTGTAGTTTTGTGGATTGGTTTCTGTGTCCTCTATTCTGTACCACTGGTCCACCCGCCTGTTTTGGCACCAGTACCATGCTATTTTTGTTACTATTGATCTGTAGTATAGTTTGAGGTCTGGTATCAGTATACTGCCTGATTCACACTTCCTGCTTAGAGCTGTTTTTGCTATTCTGGGTCTTTTATTTTTCCATATGAATTTCATAATTGTTTTATCTATTTCTACAAGAAATGCCGTTGGGATTTTGATTGGCATTGCATTAAACCTATAGAGAACTTTTGGTAATATCGTCATTCTGATGATGTTAGTTATGCTTATCCATGAACAGGGTATATTTTTCCATATTCTAAGATTTTCTTCTATTTCTCTCTTTAGGGTTCTGTAGTTTTCATTGTATAAGTCTTTCACCTCTTTTGTTAGGTTGATTCCCAAGTATTTTATTTATTTTTTTGAGGATATTGTGAATGGAGTGATTGTCCTCATTTCCATTTCAGAGCATTTGTCGCTGATATACAAAAAAGCCTTTGATTTATGCGTGGTGATTTAATATCCTGCCACTTTGCTGAATTCATTTATTACCTCTAATAGTTTCTTTGTAGACCCTTTTGGGTCTGCTAGGTATAGAATCATGTCTTTTGCAAATAGCGATAATTTGAGTTCTTCTTTTCCTACTTTTATGCCTTTAATTTCTTTAGTCTTTCTAATTGCTCTGGCCAGTGTTTCGAGAACTATGTTGAACAGAAGGGGTGAGAGAGGGCATCATTGTCTTGCTCCAGATTTTAGGGAGAATGCCTTCAATTGTTCTCCATTCTGAATGATGCTAGCCTGAGGCTTAGCATAGATTGCTTTTACAATATTGAGGTATGATCCTGTTATCCCTAGTTTTTCTAGAGTTTTGAACGTAAAGTGATGCTGTACCTTGTCGAATCCTTTTTCCGCATCTCTCGAGATGATCATATGGTTCTTATTTTTAAGTCTATTGATGTGATGAATAACATTTATTTATTTCCGTGTATTGTACCAGCCTTGCATCACAGGAATGAATCCTACTTGATCATGGTGCACATTTTTTTTATCTATGTTTTTGTGTCTGATTCGCCAGAATTTTTTTGAGGATTTTTGCATTTTTCCTGAAATACCTTGAAAAGTATTGGTTTTTGTTCTTCTTTAAAGGTTTTGTAAAACTCTGCTCTATACCCATCTGGTCCTGGGCTTTTCTTAGTTGGTAGTATTTTGATGGTTTCTTCTATTTCCTCAATTGATATTGGACTGTTTAGGTTGTCTATTCCTCCTGACTCAATCTGGGCACATCATATGACTTAAGAAATTTATCAATGCCTTCACTATATTCTATTTTATTGGAGTATATTAATTCAAAATAATTTCTGATTTTCTTCTGTATTTCTGAAGTGTCTCTTGTTATATTTCCTTTTTCATTTCATATGCTAGTAATTTGAGTTCTCTCTCTTCTTCTCTTTTTAGCATGGCTAAGGGTCTGTCGATTTTATTTATTTTTTCAAAAAACCAATGTATTGTTTTGTCAATTTTTTCAATTGTTTCTTTTGTTTCGATTTCACTAATTTCTTCTCTGATTTTAATTATTTCTTGACTTCTACTTCTTTTGCTATTGTTTGCTCTTGTTTTTCTAAGATTTTGAGATAAATTATGAGATCATTTATTTGTTGTTTTTTTTTCCTAAGGAATGAACTCCAAGCAATGAATTTTCCTCTTAGAACTGCTTTCAATGTGTCCCATAGATTCCGATATATTGTGTCTGTGTTTTCATTTATCTCTAAGAATTTTTTTAATTTCCTCCTTGATGTCTTCGATAACCCATTGATCATTCAGAAACCTATTGTTCATTCTGCAAGTGATGAATGATTTTTCCTTCCTTCTTTTATTGTTGATTTTTAGTTTCATTCCATTATGATCAGATAAAATGCATGGTATTATCTCTACTCCTTTTTATTGTCTAAGAGTTGCCCTGTGACATAATATATGATGTATTTTTGAGAAGGATCCATGTTCTGCTGAGAAAAAAGTGTAACTTCTTGATGATGGGTTGTATATTCTATATATGTCAATTAAGTCTAGGTTATTAATTGTGTTATTGAGTTCTATAGTTTCCTTATTCAACTATTGTTTGGAAGATCTGTCCAGTGGTGAGAGAGGTGTGTTTATGTCTCCCATGATTACTGTATTGTGGTCTATTAGACTCTTGAAATTGAGAAGAGTTTGTTTGATGAACAAAGCTGCACCATTGTTTGGGGCATATATATTTATGATTGTTATGTCTTGTTGGCATATGGTTCCCTTGAGTAGTATGTAGTGTCCTTCTTTATCCCTTTTGATTAACTTTGGCTTGAAATCTATTTTATTTGATATGAGTATGGACACTCCTGCTTGTTTCCGAAGTTCATAAGAGTGATATGATTTTTCCAAGTATCACCTTCAGTCTATGTATATCTTTTCCTATAAAATGCGTCTCCTGTAGGCAGCACTTTGTTGGTTCTTGTTTTGTGATCCATTCTACTAGCCTGTGTCTCTTAATTGGTGAGTTTAAGCCATTAAGATTTTTGGTTATTATTGAGATATGGGTTGTTCTTCCAGCCATATTTGTTTATTTATGTTACTAAACATAGTTTGTTTTTCCTCTTTGATTATTTTCCCCCCTTTAATGTCCTACCTCCCACTGTTGGTTTTCATTGGTATTTTCCATTTCCACTTCCTGTAATGTTTTTCCGAGGATGTTTTGAAGAGATGGTTTTCTAGCTGCAAATTCTTTTCACTTTTGTTTATCGTGGAAGGTTTTAATTTCATCTTCCATCTGAAGCTTAATTTCGCTGGATACATGATTATTGGTTGGAACCCATTTTCTTTCAGTGTTTGAAATATGTTATTAAAGGATCTTCTAGCTTTCAGAGTCTGTGTTGAAAGATCAGCTGTTATCCTGGTTGGTTTACCACTAACTATAATCTGCTTCCTTTCTCTTGTAGCTTTTAAAATTCTCTCCTTATTCTGTATGTTGGGTATCTTCATTATAATGTGTCTAGGTGTGGATCTCTTATGATTTTGCACGTTTGGCGTCCTGTAGACTTTTAGGATTTGGGATTTTCTCTCATTCTTCACGTCTAGGAATTTTTCTCCTATTATTTCATTGAATAGATCTCTCACTCCTTTGGTTTGGACCTCTATACATTCCTGTATCCCAATGACTCTTATGTTTAGTCTCTTTATGTTCTCCCATATTTCTTGCAGTTTTGCTCATGGTTTCTTAACAGTCTTGCTGAGCTGTATATGTTCTTTTTGAGTTGAAATACTTTGTCTTCATTGTCTGATGTTCTGTCTTCTAAGTATTCTGCTCTGATGGTAGTATTCTCAATTGAGTTTTTAAGATGGTTCATTACTTCCTGCATTTCTAAGATTTCAGTTTGTTTGTTTTTTATAACCTCTATCTCCCTGTATAGTTGATCTTTGCTACTTGGATTTTTTAATGTAATTCATTGTCGAAGTGATCTTTCATTGTCTGATTTTTGCTGTCTAATGTCTTCCTTGAGATCCCAGATCACCTGAAGCATGTATATCCTGAATTCTTTATCTGACATTCCATATGCTGCATCTATTACCTCTTCTAAAGTTCAGTTGACCTGCATTGCTTGTGGTCCTTTCTTTCCTTGTCTTTTCATACAGCTTGCGTTTCTTTCTGCTTGGTGAAACTGTTGTGTTTTTGAAATTTTCCCCCTATATATTTATATTGCTCTTGTATAGTGGAAAAGTCTCCATTGCAGGTGCGGTTGGCGGCTGTGCTGCTCCTCCAATTGGGGTGATCTGTCTACCATGCTGACCGGCCACTGGGCCTGTTCTGACGGTCGGTCGTACGTCTGCCTACCTTGTAGGCATGGGTGTCGTCTCTGCTCTGCCCCTACTCCAATTGGGGTGACGTGACTACCTCGCCGGTGGGTCGCTGGGCCTGTTCCAGGCACAGGCGGCAGCTCTGCTCTGCACCTCTGCCTTGATGACTAAGTGAGAGAGACTCAGATGCTTGTGACTCACTTTCTTTACCAGGAGACCAACTATTTATCTCGCCGCTGGTATCGATGAAGTTATCTCCTCCACCGCTTTGTGATCACATCAGATCTCTGCCATGTTGGTATCCCATGTGAATGGCAGCATTTCATTCCCTTTGCCGGGTGACCAAAGCAACGGGTGAGTCCTGACCGGCCCTCACAAGCCCCGTCTCAATCCTGTTGCCACTGTCTATGAAGGCTCAGTTGGCATTTACCTCTACAGTATTCATCAGGACCCAGACCAAGAAACAGTTTCCGCAGGTTCTTTAGCCCTGGGCCAGAGCAGTTCCGGGACCTGGAATTCAGCCGCTCCGGGCTCGGTGTATGTTCTGATAGGAGCAGGATCCAAGAAGCAATTTTCGTGGGTTTTTTAGCACTGACCCTGAGTAATTTGTCTGTAAGATGAAGGCGAATGGCAGCCTGAAATTACCTATTCTATATCTGAATGAGCTGTGATCAGTCGAAAACAGGGATGGTGACGTCAGCTCTCCAAGATGGTGACCACTATCTTCCTCTGTGGTCTCACCGGTGTGGAAAACCGAATTGGACCGCTTCCTTCCCCCGTTTCAAACCCAGAATTCAGCACTGAGCACAGTGATTGCACAGCTGGCAGGAGCCCGCATAATCCACAGGACTGTATCTTTGCATTGCTCTCTCGTCGTTTTCCAGAGCGCATTGCAGACACTAGCCGTGGGGCGATTTGCTGAATAAGCAGTGTGACCCTCCGTGAGGACAAATCGCTGGCATTTGAGCCCCTGTAGCTGGTCCTTGTGCAATGGAAATCCTTCCTGTAGGTTTTGGAGCACACCAATTTTCCTGGAAATTTTTAACAAGATAGATTTTAGCTGTTCTAACTCGTCCTTCTCCTGCAAAGTGACGCGGTACACGGGGGTAATGAACTCCCATCGCCGCCATAATATGATCCCCTGAAGTTAGTTTTAAGTACTAGGAAACAAACATGTATTTCAGGTGGATGAATATTTCTGAGAATAATCTTCTCAAACGTTGATAATAAATCCAAATACATGAATATGAATGAATTTAGTTAGTGTATAATAAGACATATATTTTATATTTTGAATAATCAGCAGAGTGAATATACACACACACACACACACACACACACACACACACACACACACACCTAAATACAGACATTGCAAAGTAGCATTATGTATGCCAATCGAAATTCACCATGAAATATATATCATCCACAGATCCAAAAATATTGATTTTACTAAATATGGATTTATGTTGTTCAACTAGGAAGCTCACCCATAGGTTGAATTTTCAGTTCCAACAGCATTTAGAAGAAGTGTTTTCTTCTAACAATTTGTATTTGCCAAGTCAGTTACCTCACAAATATGTACGTGTGATACCATGTAGTATTCTATATGTGCATATAAAAATGCATGTGCTGAATAGGCTACAGAGAAAGGGAGGCAGGAATTCACATATTTGTTAACTTTAAAAACACATAGAGAACTATTTTAACTACAAATTGACAAGATTTATAACACCAACCCTTTATCATGCAAAAGGAAAGTACAACTATACACCATGCCTCCTCTGAACTGGTTGTATTTCTATTCTGTGTGGGTTATTTTACTCCATCATATTAGGATTAGTAGTCAGAGTCTAGTAGGTTATGGGTTAGTGTCAGGGATTCAGTATTTCGAATTGAAAATAGGAAAAAATTCAATATTTATGCAAATATGTGCTACAAAAAAATGTTCCCACTCTCATCCAGAACAATGCCTTGACATCATCTTCGCTTAAAGTAAGACCCAATTAGAGGAGATGAGTTACAAAAATTTGTGAATACATATCTGGAATGGAATATGCTCAGGAGTTCATATCCTTGGAGGTGGTATAGGAGTTTCCAAACGTAAGGGACAGGGTAAACACTCCACAAACATGGAGCTCTGCTGGCCTAAAGACTTTTGGGAAACTGCCTCTGAGTTTGGGCACTTGAAATATATTTTGTTGTCAGGAGATTTAGCTTCCGTTCTAGTTAGACCATCATAACTGGGTCTGCATCTATGTGACCTGGAGGACATTGTTTCTTATTTCCCAATGAACATGAGGCAGCAGTGCTGAATTTTCTCTTTGTAGGTAAACTGTAGCCACTGCGCGCTAAGTGTCTCCTCGTGTTTACTGTAAAGCCATTTTTTCATCCTCCACTTTTTGTGGTGTTTCTTGCTGCTGCACTGGGAGTTTGGTATTTGTTTCTTGAAATACAAGGAGTTCCACTGGGACAAAGTGCTGTCACATGTGGTGGGTCAGGGTCTGCAGGAGAATGCACCAAGCAAGCTTCTTTCCCACAGAGCTTGCCCCATTGACCATAGCAACCTGATTCTGAACATTGCCCTGAAACCTCTCCATATAACAAGATGCTTTTACATACAAGGGTCTGCTGGATGCAAAATGTCAGTCACAAGCCATTTGGAAGCCAATGGCAGATAAACATGGCCTCACCACAGATGTTATATCAGACACCTCCCCACCACTGCTCTAGGCCAACTACTCAGCAGGCTCCAACTTACTGGCATCTCTGTTCTACACCATTTTCATGAAACCAAGTCAATCAAGGCACTGTCTGGTATACTCATGATCACCAACAGGAATCCAAAGGTTCTCTAGTGCCACCTGGTCAAGGGAATTTCAAAAATTTGGTGGTATTTATCTAGCTATTTTTTAAGGATGAAGTTGGAGGCACTGTGGGTTTCCAATCATTCAGGAACCATTAAATGGCGAGGAAACTCATTTGAACGAAAGAAATAGAGAACTATCACAGGCAAAGCTTCCCAAAGTGTGGCCAAAAGGTCACATGAAGCCAGACTCATTGAGGTCTACAATGTGAGCTCCATGTGTGTTTTGACTCTCAACTATGGCTGCCAAGTCTTTAACAATAAAATCGTGTGATATCCTGGCTGAGATTACTTGTGCTCTGTGGAAAGCCACCCTGGGCCTAGATCTCAGTTTCCAAGGGCGAATCTCATGTGTGGCCTCTTAAAATCCCAACACAATTCATGGCAATACTTCTCTGAGGACAGTTCCACAACTCAGTCTCTAAGGGGAATCACACCAGAGTTCAAGCCCAGGTGGAACCAGACATCTCTTCCAACCGCCACACAAATGACCACAATTAAAAACAAATACTCCCACATGGCACTCATCTTCTTCCATATAGACACTAATAATAACCTCTGGCTGGAGGTTTTCATGAGGGGCACAGACGAACACAGTGTTCAAAATAAGCACCCTCGCACCTCATTTGTCACAAGTCAGGGTTGCCTGGACACCCTTCCTTTGAACACGGGATGATCATAGAGCCCTGCCTTTAATACTGCTCCACAATACCAATTTGAGGCTTACTGACTGTGGGATTTAGATTCTTTATGTGAACTGGAGTCATGAGTAATCACAAGCACCAATGGGCTAGACTCTGCAGGGCTTTGAAGTACTCATTTGATGCAAAGGATCCCTATTCTCACTTGATGGAGATCTGGAACCTTACAGAGGAAGGCGAGAGACATACTCCACAATGAATGCTTTTTGGACATTTTGGATTTGGGTGCACACATGGGATCTTTCTTTAGGTACATTAGGTGCTGAATATCTAAGCCACAGCCTCACACAGGGCCAAGTGGCCAATTCAGACACATCCCTTTCCAAACAATTAAGCAAAGAGCCCCAGGTGATGCCCATTCATTTCCATTTGAAAACTGTTTTCTTCAGGCTTCACAAAGGCGTGGCAGAATCAAAGACCTTCCTGTTATTCAGTGCAACAGAAGAATAGGTATGCAAAAGACCCAAAGCAGGGTTTCTCCACAGAGACTTTACTGGTCACATTGATATCTGAGTTTTCTGAGATGCTCCAATTCCCTTCAGCTATCCTGTACATGGCCATGTCCCAGAGCTTGGAGGTGGTACATATCGTGGACACATAACCATGAGCCTATTATGGTTAGTGGCCAGAATTCAGGCAGAAAACAGCAACTTAGGAAGACAGTAGGTGTTGCCCATCCAGAAGGAAAGCCGAGTCCATTTATAAATTGGGAAGGATGAATCTGGGAAGCTTTCTACTAGACAGAACACATCCATTGATGCATGCTCTTTCTAATGTCTTCATCCACGAACACAGTGGGATACCCAGACATAGAAACACACTCCTTGTCAAACGACTTTCTAGAAACCATCCACTCCAAAATGAACAAACTGCCTTTCCTACCTATTCTCAGAAAATGAGACAAGACCACAAACTCACACCCAACCCACAAAAGCACCTCCTTCCCCCAAGTAGGTCTGTGACTATCCGGAGTGTCCTCTGACTGGTGGGCCATACTATGTTCCCAGAAATGGCCTGTCCTCTCTCAGATATGGTCTCCTTGGCCAACTCTGTGAGGTTATTAGGAGCCAGCGGTGAGCCATTTCATGGAGATGACTTTTTCTCTCTCAGGTCCTTCATAGATGCCTACATCTTCTCCAGGGATCATTTCTGTATGGACCTTTGAGGATCTTAGCATGTGGAAGATCTGCTACATTCCTGTATTGAAAGACCAACTCTGTCCCTAATCTTCTGTAAAGTTAGATTGAGGGAACAGTGTATGGTTAGGATTAATAACATGTTCGATATGAATTAGGAATTATTCTGCAGGAATGATTGGGAACCTGCAATATTTACAAGAAAATATAGGTGAAATATTAGTATGAAAACAAAAATGTAGGTAAGGTTTGAAGCCCAGAAGGGCATTGGGCCCTTGATTGGGATACTTAGATTTGAATTATTTTCTGCAGAGATGTCTCAGATAAATCGATGTACAATGGCATTGGACCTTTTACGTTGGATGATGGAATGTTGAAGAGAAATTCTAGTCAAAAAGGGATAGTTGGAATTATTAGAAAGATATTCAGTTTCAGAAAGAAGAGTGAGTATAGGTTTTGGACAAAAAGTTCTCTAGCAATAGGGTTTCGGATAGAGAGTGAATTTAAATGTGAGCACATGTGAAGAGTCAGTCACAATGATGAACTGGGGAAAATATGTCGGTAAGCAGACATCAATAGAGACATTAAGAAATCAGGAAAAGTATAAAGTGAGTGATAGGATTAGATATTTTCAACAGGGTTGAGTTTGAATATATAATCTTAGGAAGAAAAAAATATGTTGTCACAAATAGGATTGACATTTGAGAACATTAGGCAACATGGACATGGATGTTTTTAGTAATCCATGCTCACTTTCAATTTAGGCTTTGGTACAATCATAAGTTTGACCTTTGCATTTTGGGTCCCGAATATTACTATGATAAAATGTATATGTAGATCGAGTGTCATAAGTATTTCTTATACCATTTCTGGGAGCAATATTTTGAAGATGTATAAATTATTATTGGCGGTACAAAGATTTGTACCCTGTGTCTATGAATATAGAATTAATGCATGAATTGACAATACTGTGAATAAATAATATAACTGTTTCCACTTTAAATAATGGATTGAATTGATATGTGAAAATATACACAAAAAGTTATATTGATATACAATCATTCATTCCAACCAGTTACACCTCTAATTGTATAATTGTGTTATGTTTTATTATAAAGATTGTGTGAGATTTGCTTCAAAAGTGATTATGGAAATCGAAAATAATGTGTTTGGAAAGAAGTCTCATTAAAAGACTAGTCAAGAAACCTGGAGGAATACATGTGTTCTGAAGCAGTAAGTGATTGAAAGTGAAACAAATGCCTATAAATTTGTGAATATATATCCTATGATGTGCATTAACTGAAGAAATATTAACGAACCAATGTTGAATAAAAATGAACATCAAAATACACACCATGTCCCATAGGAATCTAATTGCATTGATGTTAAACTAGGTCAATTACTGTAGAAATATTAGGATTTGTATGCACCATTCACTGAGGTTAGTTTTAAGTTCTAGGAAACAAATATGTAGTTCAGGTGAATGAATATTTCTGTGAATAATCTTGTGAAATTTTTATTATAAATCCACATACATGAACATGAATGAATTTCGGTAGTGTATATAAGACACATATATTTCATATTTTGAAAAATCTTGAAAGTGTATATATATATATATATATATATATATATATATATATATATATATATATACACACACACCCAAAACACACACAGAGATATTAAAAAGTACCAATATATAAGCCAATCAATATTCATCATGAAATATATAACATCCACAGATGCAAAATTATTTATTGTACTGAGCATGGATTTATGTACAATGTTGTTCTCCTAGGAAGCTCACACATAGGTTGAATTTTCAGTTCCAACAGCGTTTAGGAGGAGTGATCTTTTCTCAAAATTTGTATCTCCAAGTCAGCCAAGTCACAAAAATGTACGTGTGATACCAGGTAGGATTCAATATGTGCATATAAAAATACATGTGCTGAATAGGCTACAGAGAAAGGGAGACAGGAATTCACGTATTTGTTAACTACAAAAACCCATGGTGAACTATTTTAATTAAAAATTGACTACATTTATAACACCTACACTTTATCATGCAAAAGGCAAATCCAACTATACACCATGCCTCCTCTGAACTGTTTGTATTTCAATTCTGTTTGCATTATTTTTCTCCACCATATTAGGATTAGTAGTCAGAGTCTAGTAGGGTATGGGTCAGTGTCAGGGATTCAGGATTTTGAATGTAAAATAGGAAAATGAATCAAATGTGTATGCAAATATGTGCTACACAAAATCTTCCTACTCTCATTCACAACAATACCTTGACACTATCTTTGCCCCAAGTAAGACAAAATAAAAGAAGAAGAGTTAGAAAATCTGTGAATACTTATCAGGAATGGAACATGGTTACGAGTTCACAATATTGGAGGTGGTAGAGGAGTTTCCAAAAGTAAGGGACAGGGTAAATACTGCACAAATATGGAGATCTGCCAGCCTAAAGACTTCTGGAGAACCTGCCTCTGAGGTTGGCCACTTGAAGTATATGTTGTTGTCAGGACCTATGACTTCCTTTCTAGTGAGACCACCAAAGCTGGGTCTCCATCTATGTGACCTGCAGAATATGGTTTCTTATTTTCCAAAGAACGTAAGGCAGCAAGGCTGAATTCTCTCTTTGTAAGTAAACTCTTGCCACTGAAGGCTAAGTGTGGCCCCGTGTGGACTGTGAAGCCATTTGGTCATCCTCCACTTTTCATGGTGTTCTTGCTGCTGCACTGGGAGTTTGGTATTGGCTTCAGGAAATACAAGGAATTCAACTGGGTCACAGTGCTGGAGGGAGATCTGTCACGTGTTGTGCATCAGGGTCTGCAGGAGAATG
This sequence comes from Callospermophilus lateralis, assembly GCF_048772815.1. NCBI lineage: Eukaryota > Metazoa > Chordata > Mammalia > Rodentia > Sciuridae > Callospermophilus > Callospermophilus lateralis. The sequence continues at coordinate 114,375,743 of NC_135313.1, read as the reverse complement.
CACCAACCAGGCTTCTATCCCACATAGCTTGCCCCCTTGACCATAGCAACCTGATTCTGAACATTGCCCTGAAACCTCTCCATTCAACAAGATGCCTTTACATACAAGGGTCTGCTGGCTGCACCATGTCAGTTACAAGCCTTTTGGCAGATCCACATGACCCCACCACAGAAGTTATATCACAGACCTGCAAAACACTGCTCTAGGCCCACTACTCAGCAGACTTTAACTTATTTGCATCACTGTTCTACACCATTTTCATGAAACCCAGTCAATCAAAGCACTGTCTGGTACACTCATGATCAGCAACAGGAAATCCAAAGTGTATCCAGTGTCACCTGGTGATGGGAATTTCAAATTTTTATGATGTTTATCTAGCCATTTTTCAAGGATGAGGTTGGAGGCACTGTGGGTTTTAATTCATTCTGGAAACATTAAATGGTGAGAAAGCCCATTTCAATGAAAGATCTGGAGAACTCTCACAGGCAAGACTTCCCAAATAGTGGCCAAAAGATCAAATGAAGCCAGGCCCATTGAGGTCTAAAATGTGAGGTCCATGTGTGTTTTTACTCTCAACTATTGCTGCCAAGTCTTAAAGAATAAAATCATGTGATATTCTGGCTCAGATTCCCAGTGCTCTGTGGGAAGCCCCCTGGGCCTAGATCTCAGTTTCCAAAGGCCACTACAATGTGTGGCCTCCAAAAATCCCAACACAATTCATGGCAATACATCTCTGCTGTCATTTCCAGGACTCAGTCTCTAAGAAGACTCACACCAGAGTTCAAGCCAAGGTGGACCCAGTCATCTCTTCCATCAGCCAAACAAATGACCACAATTAAAACCAAAACCCTCCCACATGGCTCTCAACTACTTCCACATAGACACTCATCATAACCTCTGGCTGGAAGTTTCCATGAGGGGGGCAGCTGAAGACAGTATCCAAAATATGCTCCCTACCCTCATTTGTCTAGAGTCAGCGTGGCTTGACAACCTATCTGTGAACAAGGAGTGATCAAATAGGCCTGCCATTAATACTGCTCTGCTTCTCCAATTTGAGCCTTATGTCTGTGGGGTTTAGATTCTTTATGTGAATTGGAGTCATGAGAAAATCCAAGCACCTATGGGCTTGCCTCTGCAGGGCTATGAAAAACTTTTTGAACCAAAGTATACCTATTCTCACTTGATGGAATTCAGGAACCTTACAGAGGAAGGCGAGAGACTTCATCCACAAGACTGCTCTTTTTCCATTTTGGTTTTGGATGCACACATGAGATCTTTCCTTAGATTAATCAGGTGGTGAGAATCTAAGTCATAGCCTCACACAGAGCCAAGAGGCTGATTCAGACACATCCCTTTCCACGGCAATTAAGCAAAGAGCCACAGGTGATGCTCATTATTTTCCATTAGAAAACTGTTTTCTTCAGGCTTCATAAAGGGGTGGACTGAGGCAAAGACCTTCCAGACATTCAGGGCAATGGAACAATAGGTAAACAAAAGGCCCAAATCAGTGTTTCTCCACTGACACTTTACTGGTCACAGTGATATCTGAGTTTTCTGAGTTCCTCTCCATTCCCTTCAGCTATCCAGTACAAGGCCATGTTACAGAGCTTGGAGGTGGTACATATCTTTTACACAAAACCATGAGCCTATTCTTGAGAGTGGCCAGAATTCAGGAAGAAAACAGGAACTTAGGAAGATAGCAGGTGTTGCCCATTCATAAGGAAAGCCGTAGTCCATTCATAAATTTGGCAGGATGAATGCTGAGAAGCTTTCTACTAGACAGAACAATTCCATTGATGCATTCTCTTTTCTAATGTCTATAACCACAGACACAGTGGGATACACAAACCCACAACCACACCCACAAAGGCAACTCTTTTCTCCAAGTTGGTCTGTGACTATCCAGAGTGTCCTCTAACTGGTGGGCCATACTATGTTCCCCAAAATTTCTTGTCCTGTCTCAAATCTGCTTTCCTTTGCTAACTCTGTGAAGTAGTCAGGAGTCAGCGGTGAGCCAATACCTGCTTTATCAGGAAAGAATCATCTTCAGAGCTTCCCTGGCATTTGGCCATCCTCACATCAGTAGGTAAGTGCCGCAGCCCGGCTGGCTGGGCAAAATAACTGGGGCGGGGGGGGTGACGAACAACTTGTGTAGACTGATGCAGCAGGAGTGGAAGCCGTTTATTGTTGAATAAGAGCGGTATTTATACATTTTACACAGCCTATCTAATTAGCATGAAATAGATACAGAAGTCAAACAATAAGGGATCTCCACACTTAATGGCTCGCTTTTGTTACTTCACAAACCACTCCCTCTGGCATTTTGCCAGGCGCCATCCAGACTTGTTTACAGACTCTAACATTTCTCTGGTAAAATAACAGGTGCCAATCTGACTTGTTTACAGACCTTAACAGGTAAGAAGAAAGACTGACTCTGTCTTTGGTAAATTCAAACAAGTGAGACCACTGGGACTGGGATTGATAATGGCTCTGGGTGCCTGGCTTCCTGGATCCCAAGTTCAGAGACTTTCATCACCAAGGCAGTGAGGTGTGGTCACTTCTTTCAGGAACTGAATGAGGTAACTGCCTTGGCAACCACTTTGTCCTAACAGTCGCTTCCAAGGGTCCCATGAGATGGAGGCTGCCCCTACTTCCTGTGACACTTTCATATGTTAGAATGGTATACCAACCATACGCACCTGGGAAGAGCTTTCCACACAGGCCTGGTTTGGTCTACTCTACATTAAGAAGAGTGAGGCTGATTCAGACAAATTCCTTCATCCTACCAGGTTGTTTGCCATGGAGATGTCTTTTGCTCTCTCAGGTCCTTCATAGCTGCCTACATCTTCTCCAGAGATCATTTCTGCATGTACCTTTGATGTTCTCAGCAGGTGGAAGATCCCATACATTCCTGTATTGTAAGACCAACACTGTCGCTGCTCTTCAGTAAAGTTAGATTGAGGGAACAGTGTATGATTAGTGTTATTAACATGTTCGATATGGGTTACGAACCATTCTGCTGAATGAATAATGGTATTGGGAACCTGTGATATTTATAAGAATATAGAGGTGAAATATATGTACGAAAACAGAAATCTAAGTAAGATTTGAAGCCCAGAAGGTCATTTGTCCCTTGATTGGGATACTTAGCATTGAATTACATTCTGCACAGATGTTTCAGATAAATCAATATACAATGGCATAGGACCTTTCACCTTGGATGATTGAATGTAGAAGAGAACATCCAGTCAAAAAGTGATAGTCGGTAGGATTAGGAAGATAGTCGGTAGGTTTAGGAAGAAGAATGAGTGTAGGATTTGGAACAAAAGTTCTTTAGAAGTAGGGTATCGCTAAGAGAGTGAATGTAAATATCAGCACATGTGACGAGGAAGTCACAATGATTAACTGGGGAAAATATGTAGGAAAGCAGATATCAATAGTGACATTACAAAATCAGGCAAAGTATAAAGTGAGTGACAGGATTAGACATTTTCAACATGGTTGAGTTTGAATATATAATCTTTGGAAGAAACAAATATGTAGTCACCAATAGGATTTTCATTTGAGAGCATTAGGCAAACTGGACATGGATGTTTTTAGTAATCCATGTTCACTTTCCATTTAGGTTTTGTACAATCATAAGTGTGACCTTTACTTTTTGTGTCCAGAATATTACTGTGATAAAATGTATATGTAGATCAGGTGACATGGGTATTTCTTTCACCATTTCTGGGAGCTATATTTTGAGGATGTATAAATTAGTATTGGGGGTACAAAGAGGTGTACCTGTGTCTATGAATATAGAGATAATTCGTGAATAGACTGTACTGTGAATAAATAATATAACTGGTTCCACTTTAAATAATGGATTGAATTGATATCTGAAACTAAGTAAGAAATCTTATATTGATATACTACCATTCATTCCAACCAGTTATACATCTAATGGTAATATTAGTGTTATGGTTTATTGTGACGGGTTTGTGAGTTTTGCTTCAAATGTGATAATGGAAATCGAAAATAATGTGTTTGGAAGGAAGTCTCATGAAAAGAGCAGTCAAGAAACATGGAGGAATACATGTGTTCTCAAGCAGGAAGTTATTGAAAGTGAAACAAATGCCTATAAATTTGCGAAATTTTGATGAAACATATATGCTATGATGTGCATAAACTGAAGAAATAGTAATGTACCAGTGTTGAATAAAAATGAAGGTCAAAATGCACATCATGTCTCATAGGAGTCTACTTGCATTGATGTTCAACTGGGTCAGTTACTGTAGAAATATTAGGATTTTGGGGGGGATTAATAATACAATTTATTTTAGCACTAGCAAGCCACAGAATGTAGAGGTAAGATCAATGGATTTTTAGTTATAGCACTAATAATCTAACATTTAGTGACTATTTTGGATAGTCTAGAAATTACATAAGGCTATGTAACATAATTTTTTTATTTAACATTCATCAAAGCTTGGAATTTTCGTAATATTTCTTCTTTTTTATTTTTTTTTTCAGTTGTTGATTGACCTTCATTTTGTTTATTTGTATGTGGTGCTGAGAATAGAACCATGTGCCTCACACATGCTAGAAAAGCATGTTACCACTGAGCCACAAACCCAGCCCCTCCACTTTTATCTTAACATCATACACTCATGTCCCTCTTCTTTACTGACTTTCTTCCTCATTTTCCCCCTTCTCTCCCTTCCTTTTTCGTTTTCCCTCCATATCTATTTTTCTCTCATGTCATTACAAACAGTAGTATGCTATGAAATTTAAATTTAAGACTGTTTTTTATAGTCATTCTTTTTCTTGAGAAAATTTAAAAATTATAATCACCTGATAGATATATTACAATACATTTATTATACATATGTATCGATATTCATGCATTTGCATTACATATATTATATATATACATATATATTTAAAATTACTTTGATTTTTCTGTTAGAAATAATATAGACCAAGTCTTTCTTAATTCTCAATTCTTCCATAATTAACATCTTACAGTGAAAATCAAATAAACATATTTAAGTAAACAGGTATCATTCTTATTTATCAATACTGATAATTTAAGGTTTTATATCACATTAAGCTGTAATATGGCATATTAACTCTTATGAATTAGAGAAATTTTATTTGAACAACCTATTATTTAAGGACCATATGCACTGACATTTTAAATGGCTTTCTTGTGATTTCAATTTCTATCAATTGTGTATTAATTGCCAAATACTTATTTTAGTACTTTTCATGTTCATAATTGATATAAAGTCAATTGTTTAATTATTCTTGTAAGTAGTTACTTATTACAGGAGGAACATTATTAATAATACTACATCTTTATAAGAAAAATGGTACAAATTTATTTTCATGCAAAATTAAGAATAATTGCATGCTCTAGATGTTTGATTGTTGATACATATAACAAAGAGCTTTTGATGAGTCTCTTCCCCAGTAAAACATAATATGCAAAGATATACTTAGGTTTGTATGTCCAAATAAAGATAAGAAAAAATACACATTATCAGCTAGAAACTATTAAATAAAAGATGAAAAGAACAATCCAACACATTGTACGAACTTGTCAGATTAGGTAGTATTCTGGAAGAATAGCCTAAGACTAGACCTTGTTCATGACAAATTATTCACAAAAAAAATGAAATATGAAAAGTGTAGAAAATGCTATGAATTTTTCATGAAGTTAGGTGAATTATCCTTTAATCTCAATTTATGTGCATTTTCTGGTAAAATAAATTTGTGATATTTACAACTACACAAAACAAAGTTTCTGCATAGCAAAATGAATACATCTGAACCCATTTTTAGCTGATTTCTTCCCACTAAATTTTAAACCTTTATTTATTTATTTATTTTTATTGGTTGTTCAAAACATTTCAAAGCTCAAGATATATCATCTTTCATACATTTGACTCAATTGGGTTATGAACTCCCATTTATTCCCCAAATACGAATTGTAAAATCCCATCGGTTACACATTCACATTTTTACATAATGGCATATTAGTGACTGTTCTATTCTGCTACCTTTCTTATCCCCTATTATCCACCCTCTCCTCCCCTCCCATCTTCCCTCTCTACCTCATCTGCGATTGTTCAATTCTCTCCATTGTTTCCCCCCCACTTCCCCTCACAACATCTTATATGCAATTTTGTGTAACATTGAGGGTCTCCTACAATTTTCATAAGCTTTCCCTTCTCTCTCCCTTTCTCTCCCCCCATTCGTCTTTGTTTAATGTTAATCTTTTCCTCATGCTCTTCCTCCCTGTTCTGTTCTTATTTGCTCTCTTTATATCAGAGAAGACATTTGGCATTTGTTTTTTAAGGATTGGTTAGCTTCGCTTAGCATAATATGCTCTAATGCCATCCATTTCCCTGCAAATTCTATGATTCGTCATTTTTTGTGCTGTGTAATACTCCATTGTGTATAGATGCCACATTTTTTTATCCATTAATCTATTGAAGGGCATCTAAGTTGGTTCCACAGTCTAGCTATTGTGAATTGTGCCGCTATAATCATTGATGTGGCAGTATCCCTATAGTACACTCTTTTAAGATCCTCAGGGAACAGTCCAAGAAGGGTGATAGCTGGGTCAAATGGTGGATCCATTTCCAGCTTTCCCAGGAATATCCATACTTTTTTCAAAATCGGCTTCACCAATTTGCAGTCCCACCAGCAGTGTACAAGTGTACCCTTTTCCCCACATCCTCGCCAACACTTATTGTTGTTTGACTTCATAATGGCTGCTGATCTTACTGGAGTAAGATGGTATCTTAGGGTGGTTTTGATTTGCATTTCTCAGACTGCTAGAGATGGTGAGCATTTTTTCATGTACTTGTTGATTGATTGTATGTCCTCCTCTGTGAAGTGTATGTTTAGGTCCTTGGCCCATTTGTTGATTGGGTTATTTGTTATCTTATTGTTTAATATTTTGAGTTCTTTGTATATTCTGGATATTAGGGCTCTATCTGAAGTGTGAGGGGTAAAAATTTGTTCCCAGGATGTAGGCTCTCTATTTACCTCTCTTATTGTTTCTCTTTTTGAGAAAAAACTTTTTAGTTTAAGTAAGTCCCATTTGTTTATTCTTGTTATTAACTCTTGGGCTATTGATGTCTTATTAAAGAATTTGGAGCCCGACCCCACGTATATAGATCATAGCCAACTTTTTCTTCTGTGAGACGCAGTGTCTCTGATTTGATATCTAGCTCCTTGATCTATTTTGAGTTAACTTTTGTGCCTGGTGAGAGAACGGGATTCAGTTTCATTTTGTTGCACATGGATTTCTAATTTTCCCTGCACCATTTGTTGAAGATGCTATCCTTCATCCATTGCATGTTTATAGCCACTTTTTCAAATATAAGAATGTTGTAATTTTGTGGATTGGTTTCTCTGTCCTCTATTCTATACCATTGGTCCACCTGCCTGTTTTGGTACCAGTACCACACTGTTTTTGTTACTATTGCTTTGTAGTAAAGTTTGAACTCTGGTATCGCTATACCTCCCGATTCACACTTCCTGCTTAGAATTCCTTTTGCTATTCTGTGTCTTTTGTTTTTCCATATGAATTTCATGATTGCTTTATCATTTCTACAAAAATGCCGTTGGGATTTTGATTGTCATTGCTTTAAACCTGTAGAGAACTTTGGGTAATTTCGCCATTTTGATGAATTTAGTTCTGCCTATCCATGAACAGGGTACATTTTTCCATCTTCTAAGATCTTTTTCTATCTCTCTCTTTAGGGTTCTGTGGTTTTCACCTCATTTGTTATGTTGATTTCCAAGTATCTTATTTTCTTTGAGGATATTGTGAATGGAGTGGTTTTCCTCATTTCCATTTCAGAAGTTTTGTTGCTGATATACAGGAATGCCTTTGATTTATGCGTGTTGGTTTTATATCCTTCATTTATTAACTCTAGCAGTTTTTTTGTAGACCCTTTTGGGTCTGTAAATATATTACCATGTCATCCACAAATAGCGATAATTCAAGTTCTTCTTTTCCTATTTTTATGCCTTTAATTTCTTATGTCTGTCTAATTGCTCTGGCTAGTATTTCAAGAACTAAATTGAATAGAAGTGGTGATAGAGGGCATCCCTGTCTTGTTCCAGATTTTAGAGGGAATGCTTTCAGTTTTCTCCATTTAGTATGATCCTAGCCTGAGGTTTAGCATATAAAGCTTTTACAATGTTGAGGTAAGTTCCTGTTATCCCTAGTTTTTCTAGTGTTTTGAACATAAAGGGATGCTGAACTTTGTCGAATGTTTTTACTACATCTATCAAGATGATTATATTGTTCTTGTCCTTAAGTCTATTGATGTGGTGAATAGCATTTATTGATTTCCGTATAGTGAACCAGCCTTGCATTCCAGGGATGAATCCTACTTGATCGTGGTGCACAACTATTTTGATATGCTTTTGTATTCAATTCACACGGATTTTATTGAGAATTTTTGCATCCAAGTTCATTAGAGGTATTGGTCTGTAGTTTTATTTTTTGAAGTGTCTTTGTCTGGTTTTGGGATCAGGGTGATTTTGGACTCCGAGAATGAATTTGGATGAGCTCCTTATTTTTCTATTTCTTGATATAGCTTGAAAAGTATTGGTATTAATTCTTCTTTGAAGGTTTTGTTGAACTCCGCTGTATACCCATCAGGTCCAGGGCTTTTTTTGGTTGGTAGTCTTTTGATGGCTTCTTCTATTTCTTCCTTTGTTTTTGGTCTGTTTAAATTGTGTGTGTCTTCCTGACTGAATCTGGGCAGATCGTATGACTTAAGAAATTTATCGATATTTTAACTATCTTCTATTTTATTGGAATATAGGGTTTCAAAATACTTTCTAATTATCTCCTGTATTTGTGTACTGTCTGTTGTGATATTGCCTTTTTCATTCCGTATGTTAGTAATTTGAGTTCTCTCTCTTCTTCTCATCCTTAGCATGGCTAAGGGCCTGTAAATCTTATTTATTTTTTCAAAGAACCAACTTTTAGTTTTATCAATTTTTTCAATGTTTTTTTTTTGTTTCAATTTCGTTGGTTTCTGCTCTAATTTTAATTATTTCTTGTCTTCTACTACATTTGCTGTTGTTTTGCTCTTCCTTTTCTAGGTTTTTGTGGTGTAGTTTAACTTCATTTATTTGTTGTTTTATTCTTTTCTTGAGGAAAGAACTCCAAGAAATGAATTTCCCTCTTAAAACTGCCTTCTTTGTGTCCCATAGATTCCAGTATGTTGTGTGTGTATTGTCATTTGATTCTAAGAATTTTTTTATCTCCTCCTTTATGTCTTCTGTAACCCATTGATCATTCAGTAGAATATTGTTCATTTTCCATGTGATGTAGGATTTTTCCTTCTTTCTTTTCTCATTGATTTCCAGTTTCATTCCATTATGATCAGATATGGTGCATGGTATTATCTCCACGCCTTTTTATTTACTAAGAGTTGCCCAATGGCATAATATATGGTCTAACTTGGAGTAGGATCCATGTGCTGCTGAGAATAAAGTGTATCCACTTGATGATGTTTGATATATTCTATATATGTCGGTTAAGTCAAGGTTATTGATTGTGCTGTTGAATTCTATAGTTTCTTTATTCAGTTTTTTATAGAGGATCTGTCTAATGGCGAGAGCGGTGTGTTGAAGTCACCCATAATTTTTGTGTTGTAGTCTATTTGTCTCTTGAACTTGAGGCGAGTTTGTTTTATGAGCGTTGCAGCTCAATTGTTTGGTGCATACCAATTGATAATTGTTATGTCTTGTTGGTGGATGGTTCCCTTTAACAATATATAGTGTCCTAATTTATCCCTTTTGATTAACGTAGGTTTGAAGTTGATTTTATATGATATGAGTATGGCCACTCCTGCTTGCTTCCGAGGGCCATGTGAGTGGTATGATTTTTCCCAACCTTTCACTTTCAGCCTGTGTATGTCTTTACCTATCATATGAGTCTCCCGAAGGCAGCATATTGTTGGATTTATTTTTTTGATCCAGGTTACTAGCCTATGTCTCTTGATTGGTGAATTTAGATTTTTAACATTTAAGGTTACAATTGAAATATGATTTGTACTTCCAGTCATGTTTATTTATTTATTTATTTTAATTTGGGTAGTTTTTACTTTTTGGTTATTTTCTTACCCCTTTACTGAGATACCTCCCGCTGTTAGTTTTGGGCACTATTTTTCAATTCCTCTTCTTGTAGTATTTTGCTCAAAATGCTTTGCAGTGCTGGTGTTCTGTCTGCGAATTCATTTAGCTTTTGTTTATCAGGAAAGACTTAATTTCATTTTCAAATCTGAAGTTTAATTTTGTTGGATACAGTATTCTTGGTTGGAATCCATTATTTTTCAGTGTTTGAAATACGTTGTTCAAAGATCTTCTCACTTTCAAAGTCTGTGATGAAAAATCAATTGTTAATCTAATTGGTTTACCCCTGAATGTTATCTGCCTACTTTCTCTCGTAGTTTTAATATTCTCTCCCTGTTCTGTATGTTGGCTATCTTCATAATTATATGTCTTGGAGTTTGTCTATTATGGTTTTGAATGTTTGAGGTCCTGTAGGCTTCCAGGATATGGCAATCCATTCCATTTTTCATCTCTGGAAAGTTTTCTAGAATTATTTCATTTAATATGTTGTCCATTCATTTGGTTTGAATCTCTATGCCTTCTTCTATCCCAATGACTCCCAATTTTGATTTTTTTATGACATCCCATATCTCTTGAATAGTTGCTCATGGGATTTAAGCATGTTTTCTGTGTTGACTATATTCTTTTCAAGTTGACAAACTTTGTCCTCATTATCTGATGTTCTGACTTCTACTTGATCTAGTCTATTTGTAATATTCTTGTTTGAGTTTTTAATTTGGTTTATAGTTTCCTGCATTTCTAGAATTACTGTATGATTTTTTAAAAGATCTCTATCTCCTGGTAAAGCTTGTTCTTTGCCATTTGAATTTGTTTGTTTAATTCATTTTCAAAATATACTTTTATTGCTTGGACTTGCTGCCTCATGTCTTCTATATTATTCCTTTCCATCTGAGTTAGGTATGACTTAAGTTTTTTCCCTATCCCTGTTTCTGATGCTTCTAGGTTCTCCTGTAGTATTAAGTTGTCCTTCATTGTTTGTATGCCTTTTTTTCCCTTGTTTTTTCATGATGTTCACGTTATTTTCCAGCTCTATTTGATTGCTGTGTTTCTGCTCTCTTCTATAGATTTGTTATGGGTTTATATATCTCTGTTATCTCTCCTTTGTGTTGGTAGACTATGCCTGCTTAAGTGGATTCCGCTGTTAAGGAATTCTGACGGCCGAGCTCCAGGGATGTCACCTCTCTGCTGTGGTGGGCCCCAGGCTCCTTGCCGGACTGTCCGAATTGGGGGGGTGGACTGTATTGTCTCTGGTTGGTTTCAGCTCCCGGTCGCTGGCAGGCCGGCAGTCTCCAGCCACCCAGTAGCGCGGGCAGCGGGTGGGCTGTCGCCGGCGGGTGGGTGATCTCTAGCCACACAGTTGCGCGTTCGGTCGCCGGCAGGCGCGCGTTCTCCAGCCGTCAAGACATGCCGTCAGCAGGTGGGCTCGCGCTGGCAGGAAGGTGGTCTCCAGTTGCCCAGTCACACTGGCAGCGGGCCGGCGTTCTCCAGCCACTCAGTCTGGAGGGCCTGGCCTCTAGTCCCCTGGTTTATCCCGCTAGTCTTGATTTCTCCTGCTAGACCAGATTTCTCCTGAGTGATGCTTCTCGGCAGCTCAAACTGTTCTCTGGGTCTGCCGTTTTTTGGGTGGGGAGGGTGTCTATTGGGAATCCTGGAACTCTATTGTTTTAATTTTTTCCGCATGCCCCTCGCCCCACACTGGCTAGACAAGTTTCATTTTTGCCGCTGATGGGAAGGGGAGAAGAAGGTCAGGTGCCTCTAGTTTTCCCCCAGTCTTTATGCAGCCTTGCTCTGATTATCCCTCCCCCAAAAGCCTAGGAGAGATTTTATGCAAATTCCCCTCTGTATGTGAGATGAGCTGAGAAACACACACCTGTTTTATTGTTGCAATCTGTCGGGGAGTGGTAGGGTGGTTACTTCAGCTCTCCAAGATGGTGGCTGTTGGTTTCCTTTGTGGAGTTTTCGCTTTCGGGGATAGAAATGTACTGCTAACTTCCCCGTCTGAAATCCCGAATTCAGCTGGGGGCTCAGTGGATGCTCAGCCAGCAGGATTCCACAGAATCTGAAGCAACGTTTCTCCCTGCTTGCTTGTCGCTTCTCGGTGGTGCCTCACCATTTGTAGACACGGGGTAGGTCACGCGGATCAATCAGAATGGATCTCCGGTTGCACAAGTGGCTTGTGTTTGAGACTCAATTACCGGACCTTGGTGGTGGAAATCATTCTTCTAGGTTTCGGTAAACACCCATTTTCCTGTAAGAACCTAACAAGATAGTTTTTCATCGTTCTAACTCATTATTCACCTGCGCAGTGGCAGGGTACACTGGGTGTGATACACTGTCTTCACAGCCATCTTGCAATGCCGAAATATTAGGATTTGGATGCACCATTTACAGAAAACTGTTTCAGTACTAGGAAAAAATATGTATTTCAGGTGGATGAATATTTCTGAGAATAATTTTTTTAAAAAGTGGATTATAAATCCACATACATGAATATGAATGAATTTAGGGAGTGCATAATAAGACACAAATATTTCATATTTTGAAAAATCCGAAGAGTATATATATATATATATATATATATATATATATATATATATACACACACACACACACACACACAGACATTAAAAACTAGCAATATATATGCCAATTGAAATTCATCATGAAATACATATCATTCACAGACCCAAAAATATTCATATACTTAACATGGATTTATGTATAATGTTGTTTAACTAGGAGGCTTACCCATAGGTTGAATTTTCAGTTCCAACAGCATTTAGGAGGAGTGATCTCTGCTCACAATTTGTATTTGCCAAGTCAGTCACCTCACAAAAATGTACGTGTGATACCAGGTATGATTCTATATGTGCATATAAAATTACATGTGCTGAATAGGCTACAGAGAAAGGGAGACAGGAATTCACATATTTGTTAACTTTCAAAACACATGGAGAACTATTTCAACAAAAAATTGACTAGATTTATAACTCCTACCCTATATAGTGCAAAAGGCAATTTCAACTATACACCATGCCTCCTCTGAACTGCTTGTATTTCTATTCTGTTTGGGTTATTATTCTCTATCATATTACGATTAGTAGTCAGAGTCTAGTAGGGTAGGGGTTAGAGTCAGGGATTCAGTATTTTGAATGGAAAATTGGAAAATGAATCCAATGTGTATGCAAATGTGTGCTACACAAAATCTTCCCACTCCTCCAGAACAATGGCTTGACATTATCTTCGCCCCAAGTAAGACATAATTAGAGGAGAAGAGTTAGAAAATCAGTGAATACTTATCTGGAATGGAATATGCTAAGGAGTTCACTACCTTGGAGGTGGTAGAGGAGTTTCCAAAAGTAAGGGACAGGGTGAACACTCCACAAACATGGAGCTCTGCTGGCCTAAAGACTTCTTGAGAAATTGCCTGTGAGGTTGGGCACTTGAAACATATGTTGTTATCAGGAGCTTTAGCTTCCTTTGTACTGAGATCATCAAAGCTGGGTCTGCACCTATGTGACCTGTAAAACATAGTTTCTTATTTTCCAATGAACATGAGGCAGCAGTCCTGAATTTGATCTTTGTAGCTAAACTGTGGCCACTGGGTTCTAAGTGTCTCCCTGTGTGGACTGTGAAGCCATTTGTTCATCCTCCAATTTTCATGGTGTTTCTTGCTGCTACAATGGGAGTTTGGTATTTGCTTCATGAAATACACGGAGTTCAACTGGGACACAGTGCAGGAGGGAGTTCTGTCACATGTGGTATTTCAATTTCTGCAGGAGAATGCACCAACCATGCTTCTATATCACATAGCTTGCCCCATTGACCATAGCAAATCGATTCGGAACATTGCCCTGAAACCTCTCCATATAACAAGATGCCTTTACTTAGAAGGGACTGCTGGCTGCATCATGTCAGTCACACGCCATTTGGAAGCCAATGGCAGATCCACATGGCCCCACTACAGATGTCCTGTTGCTGATCATGAGTATAACAGACAGTGCCTTGATTGATTGGTTTTAATGAAAATTGTGTAAAACAGAGATGCCAATAAGTTGGAGCCTGATGATTAGTGGGCCTAGAGCAGTGGTAGGCAGATGTGTGATAAAACATCTGGTCATGGAATTTTCAAAAATTTCATGGTATTTTTCTAGCCATATTTCAACAATGAAGGTGGAGGCACTGTGAGTTTCAGTTCATTCCAGAACCATTAATGTTGACTAAGCTCATTTCAATGAAAGCTCTGGAGAAATCTCACAGGCAATGCTTCCCAAAGAATGGCCAAAAGGTCAAATGAAGCCAGTCCCATTGAGTTCTACAATGTGAGGTCCATGTGTCTTTTGACTCTCAACTATGGCTGCCAAGTCTTTCAGAAGAAAACTATGTGATATCTCGTCTGTGATTCCCAGTGCTCTGTTGAAAGCCACCCTGGGCCTTGATCTCAGTTTCCAAGGGCGACTCTCATGCATGGCCTCCTAAAATCCCAACACAATTAATGGCAATACTTTTCTGAGGTCAGTTCCAGAACTCAGTCTCTAAGGGGAAAAACACCAGAGTTCATGTCAAGGTGGACCCAGTCATCTCTTCCAACCACCACACTAACAACCACAATTAAAACCAAAACACTCCCACATGGCCCTCATGTTCTTTTATATAGACACTCATCATAACCTATCGCTGGAAGTTTCCACGAGGGGCGAAGCCCAAGACAGTCTCCTATATAATCTCTCTTGCCCCTAATTTGCCTAATTCCAGGGTGGCCGGGACACCATTCCTGTGAACCAGGAGTGTTCAAATAGGCCTGCTGTTAATACTTCTCTGCTTCTCCAATTTGAGGCGTATTGACTGTGCAGTTTGGATTCTTTATGTGAATTGTAGTCACGGGAAAACTCAAGCAATTATGGGCAAGCCTCTTTAGGGCTTTGAAGAAATGATTTGGCCCAAAGGATCCCTATTCTAACTTGATGGAGGTCAGGAACCTCACAGAGAATGGGGAGAGACTTCATCCACAATAACTGCACTTTTGGCCATTTTTGTTTTGGATGCACACATGTGATGTTTCTTTAGATTCTTCAGGGGTTGAGAATCTAAGCCACGGCCTCACACAGGGCCAAGAGGCTGATTCAGACACTTCCATTTCCAAAGGAATTAAGCAAAGATCCACAGGTGATGTCCATTCATTTCCATTTGAACCTGTTTTCTTCAGGCTTCACAAACGGATGTCTTGAGGCAAACCTTCCTGACATTCAGGGGAACAGAAGAATAGGTAAGCAAAAGGACCAAAGCAGGGTTTCTCCACTAAGACTATCATGGTCACACTTATATCTGAGTTTTCTGAGATGCTCGACATTCCCTTCAGCTTTCCAGTACATGGCCATGTCACAGGGCTTGGAACTGCTACATATCTTCGACACAAAACCATGAGCCTATTCTGGAGAGTAGCCAGAATTCATGAAGAATGCAGGAATTTTGGAAGATACCACATGTTGCCCATCGATAAGGCAAGCTGAAATCCATTCATAAATTCGGCAGGATGAATGCTGGGAAGCTTTCTACTAGACAGGACACAACAATTGATGCATTCTGTTTTCTAATGCCAAAAACCATGGACACAGTGGGATACACAGACATAGAAACACTTGCTTGCCAAACGACTTACTATAAACAGTTCACTCCAATCCAAACAAACCGCCTTTCCTACCTATTCTCAGAACATGAGACAAAACCACAAACCTACATCGACAACCACAGAGGCACGACCTTCTACAAAGTATGTCTGTGACTATCCAGAGTGTCTTCTGACTGGTGGACCAACTTATGTTCCCCAGAAATCACCAACTCTGTGAACTTGTCAGGAGCCAGCAGTTAGCCACTATCTGATTTTTCAGGAAAGGCCCCCTCTTCTGAGTTTTCCTGGCAGTTGGCCATCCTCATATCTGTGGGTACCATGAAAGACTGACTCTGTCCTTGGTAAATCCAAACAAGTGAGCCCACTGGGACTGGGATTGGGACAGGCTCTTGGTACCTTGCTTCCTGGATCCCAAGTACCGAGAGTTCCATGAACAACGAAGTGAGGTGAGGTCACTTCCTTCAGGAACTGAATGAGGTCACTGCTTTGGCAACCACTTTGTCCTAACAGTTGCTTCCAAGGGTCCCATGAGATCGAGGCTGCTCCTACTTCCTGTGACACTTTCACAAGTTAGAATGGTATATCAACCATAGGCACCCAGAAACAGCTCTCCAAACAGGACTGTTTGTGTCCATCTTCTCTACATTATTAACAGAGAGGGTGATTCAGACACGACCCTTCATCTTGTCCAGGTTGTTTGCAATGGAAGATGACGTTTGCTCTCTCAGGTCCTTCATGGCTGCCTACATCTTCTCCAGGGATCACTTCTTCATGGACCTTTGAGTTTTACAACACGTGGAAGATTCTCTACATTCCTGTATTGTAAGACCAACTCGGTCCCTGCTCTTCTGTAAAGTTAGATTGAGGGAACAGTGTAAGGTTAGAGTTAATAACAGGTTTGATTTGGGTTAGGAATTATTCTAATTGATGAATAATTGTAATAGGAACCTGTGATATTTATAAGAATATATAGGTGAAATATAAGTATGAAAAGAAAAATCTAGGTAAGATTTGAAGCCCAGAAGGGCATTGCGCTATTGATTGGGATACATTCTGTTGTCTCCTATATAGATGAATTTGGAACTCTAAATCCAACATGGTTTGTCGTAGCTCTTTGAAACTTGACAAAATAAAGTAGTTCTCAGTTTTGTCTCTCTGGTTTGTTTCCTCTTCAAGTAGCCCTAAGAAGAGAGTGGCGAAAAGCACTTTCATTGAAAAGGGTTGCCAAGCTCCCAAGAATTTCCGAGTTTTCGAAATACCAGCAAATATTTTTTCACCCAATCTTGATGATGCTTGGTGGTATTGATCAGTACACAAATCCTCTAGGCTCACCCAATTATGTTCTTCTAGGTGGAAGTGTTCGTTCACAGTAGCAGTTTTTATTTTTAGTTTTCACTCTGTTCTCTCCTATATAGATAGATGAATTTGGAACACTAAATCCAACATGGTTTGTAGTAGCTCTTGGAAACTTGAAAAAATAAAGTAGTTCTCATTTTTGTCTCTATGGTTTGTTTCCTCTTCAAGTAGCCCTAAGCAGAGACTGGCGAATAGCACTGTCATTGAAAGGGGTGCAAAAGCGTCCACGAATCTACGTTTTTCCGAAGTACCAGCAAATATTTTTTGCCCAATCTTCTGATACTCGGTGGTAATGATCAGTATACACGTTCCACTTGGCTCGCCAAATTTTGTTCTTCTAGGTTGAAGCGTTCATTTACAGTAGCAGTTTTTATTTTTAGGTTTCACTCTGTTCTCTCCTATATAGACAGATGAATTTGGAACTCTAAATCCAACATGGTTTGTAGTAGCTCTTTGAAACTTGACAAAAAATATGGTTCGTATTTTTGACTTTATGGTTTGTCTTCTCTTCATGTAGCCCTAAGCAGAGACTGGCGAATAGCACTTTCTTTGAAAGGGCTTGCCAAGTGTCCAAGAATCTACGTGTTCCAGAAATACCAGCAAATATTTCTTCTCCCAATCTTGATGATACTTGGTGGTAATGATCAGTACACAAATCCTACTTTACTCACCAAATTTTGTTCTGCTAGGTTGAAGCATTCGTTTAAAGTAGCAGTTTTTATTTTTAGGTTTCCTCTGTTCTCTCCTATATAGATAGATGAATTTGGAACTCTAAATCCAACATGGTTTATAGTAACTCTGTGAAATTTGACAAAATAAAGTAGTACTCATTTTTGTCTCTATGGTTTGTTTCCTCTTCAAGTAACCCTAAGCAGAGACTGGTGAATAGCACTTATATTGAAAGGGGTTGCAAACCGTCCAAGAATCTAGGAATTCCCGAACTACCAGCAAATATTTTTTTGCAAAATCTTGATGATACTTGGTGGTAATGATCAGTATACAAATCCCACTTGGCTAACCAAATTTTGTTCTTCTAGGTTGAAGCGTTCGTTTTCAGTAGCAGTTTTTATTTTTAGGTTTCCCTCTGGTCTCTCCTAAATAGATAGATGAATTTGGGACTCTAAATCCAACATGGTTTGTAGTAGCTCTTTGAAACTTGACAAAATAAAGTAGTTCTCCGTATTTTATCTATTGTTTTTTTCCTCTTCAAGTAGCCCTAAGCAGAGACTGTGGAGAAGCACCTTCATTGTATGGGGTCGCAAATTCTCAAAGAAATTACGAGTTTCTGAAATACCAGCAAATATATTTTCACCCAATCTTGATGATACTTGGTGGTAATGATCAGTACACAAATCCCACTTGACTCACCAAATTTTGTTCTTCTAGGTTGAAGCTTTCATTTATAGTAGCAGTTTTTATTTTTAGGTTTCACTCTGTTCTCTCCTATATAGATAGATGAATTTGGAACGATAAATCCAACATGGTTTGTAGTAGCTCTTTGAAACTTGACAAAATAAAGCAGTTCTCAGTTTTGTCTCTATGGTTTGTTTCCACTTCAAGTAGCCATAAGCAGAGACTGGGGAAAAGCAATTTCATTGAAAGGGGTTGCCAAGCTTCCAAGAAATTACTAGTTTCCGAAATACCAGATAATATTTTTTCAACCAATCTTGATGATACTTGGTGGTAATGATCAGTACACAATTCAACTTGGCTGACCGAATTTTGTTCTTTTAGGGTGAAGCGTTCGTTTAAAGTAGCAGTTTTTATTTTTAGGTTTTACTCTGTTCTCTCCTATGCAGAGAGATGAATTTGGAACTCTAAATCCAACATGGTTTGTAGTAGCTCTTAGAACCTGACAAAATAAAGTAGTTCTCAGTTTTGTGTCCTTGGTTTGTTTCCACATCAAGTAGCCCTAAGCAGAGACTGTGGAAAAGCACTTTCATTGAAAGGGGTTGCCAAGCTTCAAGAAATTACTAGTTTCCAAAATACAAGCAAATATTTTTTCACACAATCTTGATGATACTTTGTGGTAATGATCAGCACACAAATCCTACTTGGCTCACCAAATTTTGTTCTTCTAGGTTGAAGCATTATTTACACTAGCAGTGTTTATTTTTGGTTTTACTCTGTTCTCTCCTATGCAGATAGAAGAATTTGGAACTCTAAAACAAACATGGTTTGTAGTAGCTCTTTGAAACTTGACAAAATAAAGTAGTTCTCAGTTTTGTCTCTATGGTTTGTTTCCTCTTCCTGTAGCCCTAAGCAGGACTGGTGAATAGCACTTTCATTGAAACGGGTTGCCAAGCGTCTAAGAATATACGGGTTTTCGATACACCAGCAAATATATTTTCACCCAAACTTGATGATTCTTGGTGTAATGATCAGTACACAAATCCCTCTAAGCTCACCAAATTTTGTTCTTCTAGGTTGAAGCGTTCGTTTACAGTAGCAGTTTTTACTCTTAGATTTCACTCTGTTCTCTCATATATAGATAAATGAATTTGGAACTCTAAATCCAACATGGTTTGTTGTAGCTCTTTGAAACTTGACAAAACCAAGTTGTTCTCAGTTTTGTCTCTCTGGTTTGTTTCGTCTTCAAGTAGCCCAAAGCAGAGAGTGGCAAAAAGCCCTTTCATTGAAAGGGGTTGCAAAGCTTCCAAGAAATTCCGAGATTCCGAACAACCAGCAAATATTTTTTCACCAAATCTTGATGATACTTGGTGGTAATGATCAGTACACAAATCCCACTTGGCTCACCAAATTTTCTTCTTCTAGGTTGAAGCGTTCGTTTACAGTAGCAGTTTTTATTTTTAGGTTTCACTCTGTTCTCTCCTATATAGATAGATGAATTTGGAACTCTAAATCCAACATGGTTTGTACTAGCACTTTGAAACTTGACAAATTAAAGTAGTTCTCAGTTTTGTCCCTATGGTTTGTTTCCGCTTACAGTAGTTCTAAGCAGTGACAGTGTAATAGCACTTTCATTGAAAGGGGTTGCCAAGCGTCCAAGAGTCTAGGAGTTTCCGAAATACCAGCAAATATTTTTTCGCCCAATCTTGATGATACTTGGTGGTAATGATCAGAATACAAATCTCACTTTCCTCACCAAATTTTGTTCTTCTAGGTTGAAACGTTCGTTTACAGTAGCAGTTTTTACTTTTATGTTTTTCTTTGTTCTCTCCGATGTAGATATATGAATTTGGAACTCTAATTCCAACATGGTTTGTAGTAGCTCTTTGAAACTTGACAAAATAAAGTAGTTCTCAGTTGTGTGTCCTTGGTTTGTTTCCACATCAAGGAGCCCTAAGCAGAGACTGTGGAAAAGAACTTTCATTGAAAGGGGTTGCCAAGCGTTCAAGAATCTATGGGTTTCCTAAATACAAGCAAATGTTTTGTCACCCAATCTTGATGATACTTGGTGGTAATGATCAGTATACAAATCCCACTTGGCTCACCAAATTTTGTTCTTCTAGGTTGAAGCGTTCGTTTACAGTATCAGTTTTTATTTTTAGGTTTCACTCTGTTGTCTCCTATATAGATTGATGAATTTGGAACTCTAAATCTAACATGGTTGGTAGTAGCTCTTTGAAACTTGACAAAATAAAGTAGTTCTCATTTTGGTCTCTATGGTTTGTTTCCTCTTCAAGTAGCCCTAAGCAGTGACTGGCGAATAGCACTTTCATTGAAAGGGGTTGCCAAAGCGTCCAAGAATCTACGTGCTTCCGAAATACCAGCAAATATTTTTTTGCCCAATCTTGATTATACTTGGTGGTAATGATCAGTATGCAAATCCATCTTGGCTCGGCAAATTTTGTTATTCTAGGTTGAAGCGTTCGCTTACAGTAGCAGTTTTTATTTTTAGTTTTCCCTCTGTTCTCTCCTATATAGATAGATATATTTGGAACACTAAATCCAACATGGTTTGTAGTAGCTCTTTGAAACTTGACAAAATAATGTAGTTCTCATTTTTGTCCCAATGGTTTGTTTCCTCTTCAAGTAGCCCTAATAAGAGACTGGTGAAAAGCACTTTCATTGAAAGTTGTTTCCAAGCTTCCAAGAAATTCCGAGTTTCCGAAATACCAGCAAATATTTTTACCCAATATTGATGATACTTGGTGGTAATGACAAGTACACAAATTCCACTTTGCTCACCAAATTTTGTTCTTCTAGGTTGAAGCGTTCATTTCCAGTAGCAGTTTTTATTTTTAGGTTTCCCTCTGTTTTCTCCTATATAGATGCATAAATTTGGAACTCTAAATCCAACATGGTTGGTAGTAGCTCTTTGAAACTTGACAAAATATAGTAGTTCTCATTTTTTTCTCTATGGTGTGTTTCCTCTTCAAGTAGCCCTAAGCAGATTGTGAAAAAGCACTTTCATTGAAAGGGGTTGCCAAGCTTCCAAGAAATTCCGAGAGTCCGAAATACACGAAAATATTTTTTCACCCAGTGATGATACTTGGTGGTAATGATCAGTACACGAATCCCTCTAGGCTCACCAAATTTTGTTCTTCTAGGTTGAAGCGTTCATTTACAGTAGCAGTTTTTATTTTTAGGTTTCACTCTGTTTACTCCTATATAGATCGATGAATTTGGAACTCTAAATCCAACATGGTTTGTAATAGCGCTTTGATACTTGACAAAATAAAGTAGTTCTCATTTTTGTCTCTTTGGTTTGTTTCCTCTTCAAGTAGCCCTAAGCAGAGACTGGCGAATAGCACTTTCATTGAAAGGGGTTGCCAAAGCGTCCAAGAATCTACGTGCCTCCGAAATACCAGCAAATATTTTTTTGCCGAATCTTGATTATACTTGGTGGTAATGATCAGTATGCAAATCCAACTTGGCTCCCCAAATTTTGTTCTTCTAGGTTGAAGCGTTCGCTTACAGTAGCCGATTTTATTTTTAGGTTTTCCTCTGTTCTCTCCTATATAGATATATAAATTTGGAACTCTAAATCCAACATGGTTTGTAATATCTCTTTGAAACTTGACAAAATAAAGTAGTTCCATTTTTTTCTCTATGGTTTGTTTCCTCTTCAAGTAGGCCTAATAAGAGACTGGCGAAAAGCACTTTCATTGAAAGTGGTTTCCAAGCTTCCAAGAAATTCCGAGTTTCCGAAATAACAGCAAATATTTTTCACCCAATCTTGATGATACTTGGTGCTAATTACAAGTACACAAATTGCACTTTGCTCACCAAATTTTGTTCTTCTAGGTTGAAGCGTTCATTTACAGGAGCTGTTTTTATTTTTAGGTTTCACTTTGTTCTCTCCTTTATAGATAGATGAATTTGGAACTCTAAATCCAACATGGTTGGTTGTAGCTCTTTGAAACTTGACAAAATAAAGTAGTTCTCAGTTTTGTCTCTATGATTTGTTTCCTCTTCAAGTTCCCCTAAGCACTGACTGCGGAAAAGCACTTTCATTGAAAAGGGTTGCCAAGCTTCCAAGAAATTCCGAGTTTTTGAAATACCCGAAAATATTTTTTCACCCAATCTTGATGATACTTGGTGGTAATGATCAGTACACAAATCACTCTAGGCTCACCAAATTTTGTTCTTCTAGGTTGATGCGTTCATTTACAGTAGCAGTTTTTATTTTTAGGTTTCACTCTGTTTACTCCTGTATAGATCGATGAATTTGGAACTCTAAATCCAACATGGTTTGTAATAGTGCTTTGAAACTTGACAAAATAAAGTAGTTCTCATTTTTGTCTCTATTGTTTGTTTCCTCTTAAAGTAGCCCTAAGCAGAGACTGGTAAATAGCACTTTCATTGTAAGGGGTTGCCAAAGCGTCCACGAATCTACATGCTTCCAAAATACCAGCAAATATTTTTTTGCCCAATCTTGATTATACTTGGTGATAATGATGAGTATTCATATCCCACTTGGCTCACCAAATTTTGTTCTTCTAGGTTGAAGCGTTCCTTTACAGTAGCAGTTTTTAATTTTAGGTTTTACTCTGTTCTCTTTTATATAGATAGATAAATTTGGAACTCTAAATCGAACAGGGTTTATAGTAGCTCTTTGAAACTTGACAAAATAAAGTAGTTCTCAGTTTTGTCTCTATGGTTTGTATCCTGTTCAAGTAGCCCTAAGCAGAGACTATGGAAAAGCACTTTCATTGAAAGGGGTTGACAAGCTTCCATGAAATTACAAGTTTCCGAAATACCAACAAACATTTTTCCCCCAATCTTGATGATACTTGGTGGTAACGATCAGTACACATATCCCACTTGGCTCACCAAATTCTGTTCTTCTACGTTTAAGCCTTCGTTTACAGTAGCAGGTTTTATTTTTAGGTTTCACTCTGTTCTCTCCTATATAGATAGATGAATTTGGAACTTTAAATCCAACATGGTTTGTAGTAGCTCTTTGAAACTTGACAAAATAAACTAGTTCTCAGGTTTGTCTCTATGGTTTGTTTCCTCTTCAAGTAGCCGTAAGCAGAGACTGTGGAAAAACACTTTCATTGAAAGGGGTTGTCAAGCTTCCAAGAAATTACGAGTTTCCGAAATACCAGCAAATTTTTTTTCACCAATCTTGATGATTCTTGGTGGTAATGATCAGTAAACAAATCCCACTTGGCTCACCAAATTCAGTTCTTCTAGGTTGAAGCGTTCATTTACAGTAGCAGGTTTTATTTTTAGGCTTCACTCTGTTGTCTCCTATATAGATAGTTGAATTTGGAACTCTAAATCCAACATGGTTGGTAGTAGCTCTTTGAAACTTGACAAAATAAAGTAGTTCTCAGTTTTGTCTCTATGGTTTGTTCCCTTTTAAAGTAGCCCTAAGCAGAGATTGTGAAAAAGCACTTTTATTGAAAGGGGTTCCCAAGCTTCCAAGAAATTCTGAGTTTCCGAAATACCCGAAAATATTTTTTCACCCAATCTTGATGATACTTGGTGGTAATTATCAGTACACAAATCCCTCTAGGCTCACCAAATTTTGTTCTTCTAGGTTGAAGTGTTCATTTACAGTAGCAGTTTTTATTTTTAGGTTTCACTCTGTTTACTCCTATATAGATAGATGAATTTGGAACTCTAAATTCAACATGGTTTGTAATAGCGCTTTGAAACTTGACACAATAAAGTAGTTCTCATTTTTGTCTCTATGGTTTGTTTACTCTTCAAGTAGCCCTAAGCAGAGACTGGCGAATAGCACTTTCATTGAAAGGGGTTGGCAAGCGTCCAAGAATCTAAGAGTTTTCGAAATAGCAGCAAATATTTTTTTGCCCAATCTTGATGATACTTGGTGTTAATGATCAGTACACAAATTCCACTTGGCTCACCAAATTTTGTTCTTCTAGTTTGAAGCGTTATTTACAGTAGCAGTTTTTAATTTTAGGTTTCACTCTGTTCTCTCCTATACAGATAGACGAATTTGGAACTCCAAATCCAACATGGTTTGTAATAAGTCTTTGAAACTTGACAAAATAAAGTGGTTCTCAGTTTTGTATCGATGGTTTGTTTCCTCTTCTACTAGCCCTATGCAGAGACTGTAAAAAAGCACTTTCATTGAAAGGGTTTGCAAGTTTCCAAGAAATTACGAGTTTCCAAAATACCAGCAAATATTATGTCACCTAATCTTGATGATGCTTAGTGGTAATGATCAGTAAACGAATCCCACTTCACTCACCAAATTTTGTTCTTACCGGTTGAAGCGTCCGGTTACATTAGCAGTTTTTATTTTTAATTTTCACTCTGTTCTCTCCTATATAGATAGATGAATTCAGAACTTTAAATCCAACATGGTCTGTAGTAGCTCTTTGAAACTTGACAAAATAAAGTAGTTCTCAGTTTTGTCTCTATGGTTTGTTTCCTCTTCAAGTAGCCCTAGGCACAGACGGTGGAAAAGCACTTTCATTGACAGGGGTTGGCAAGCGTCCAAAAATCTACGAGTTTCCGAAATACCAGCAAATATTTTTTCACCCAATCTTGATGATACGTGGTGGTAATGATCAGTACACTAATCCCACTTGGCTCACCAAATTTTGATATTGTAGGTTGAAGCATTCGTTTACAGTAGCAGTTTTTATTTTGAGGTTTCACTATATTCTCTCCTATATAGATAGATGAATTCGGAACTCTAAATCCAAAATGGTCTGTAGTAGCTCCATGAAACTTGGCAAAATACAGTAGTTCTCAGTTTTGTCTCTATGGATTATTTCCTCTTCAAGTAGCCCTAAGTAGAGACTGGCGAAAAGCACTTTCATTAAAAGGGTTTGGCAAGCCTCCAAGAATCTACGAGTTTCTGAAATAGCAGCAAATATTTTTTTGCCCAATCTTGATGATACTTGGTGGTAATGATCAGTATACAAATCCCACTTGACTCACCAAATTTTGTTCTTCTAGGTTTAAGCGTTCGTTTACAGTATCAGTGTTTATTTATAGGTTTCACTCTGTTCTCTCCAATATAGATAGATACATTTGGAACTCTAAATCCAACATGGTTAATAGCAGCTCTTTGAAACTTGACAAAATAAAGTACTTCTCTGTTTTTTCTTTTTGGTTTGTTTAATCTTCAAGTAGCCCTAAGCAGAGCTGTGGAATAGCACTTTCATTGAAAGGGGCGCCAAGCTTCCAAGAAATTACGAGTTTCCGAAATAACAGCAAATATTTTTTCACACAATCTTGATGATACTTGGTGGTAATGATCAGTACACAAATCCCAGTTGGCTCACCAAATTTTGTTCTTCTACGTTGAAGTGTTATTTACAGTAGCAGTTTTTATTTTTAGGTTTCCCTCTGTTCTATCCGATATAGATAGATGAATTTGGAGATCTAAATCCAACATGGTTTGTAGTAGCTCTTTGAATCTTGACAAAATGAAGTACTTCTCAGTTTTGTCTCTATGGTTTGTTTCCTCTTCAAGTAGCCCTATTCAGAGACTGTGGAAAAGCACTTTCATTGAAAGGCGTTGGCAAGCGTTCAAGAAATTACGAGTTTCCGAAATACCAGCAAATATTTTTTAGCCCAATCTTGAGATACTTAGTGGTAATGATAAGTATACAAGTCCCACTTGGCTCATCAAATTTTGTTCTTCTAGGTTGAAGCGATCGTTTACAGTAGCAGTTTTATTTTTAGGTTTCACTCTGTTATATCTTATTTAGATAGATGAATTTGGAGCTCTAAATCAAACGTGGTCTGTAGTAGCTCTTTGAAACTTGACAAAATAAAGTAGATCTCAGTTTTTTTCCCTATGGTTTGTTTCCTCTTCAACTGGCCTTAGGCACAGACTGTGGAAAAGCACTTTAATTAAAAGGGGATGCCAAGCTTCCAAAAAATTACAAGTTTCCGAAATACCAGCAAATATTTTTTCACCCAATCTTGATGATACTTGGTGGTAATGATCAGTACACAAATCCCACTTGGCTCACCAAATATTGTTCTTCTAGGTTGATGCGTTATTTACAGTAGCAGTTTTTATTTCTAGGTTTCACTCTGTTCTCTCCTATATTGATAGATGAATTTGGAGATCTAATTCCAACATGGTTTTTAGTAGCTCTCTGAACCTTGACAAAATAAAGTAGTTCTCAGTTTTGTCTCTAAGTTTGTTTCCTGTTCAAGTAGCCCTATGCTGCGACTGTGGAAAAGCACTTTCATTGAAAGGGGTTGGCAAGCGTCCAAAAATCTACGAGTTTCTGAAATACGAGCAAATATTTTTTAGCCCAATCTTGTTGATACTGACTGGTAATGTTCAGTATACAAATACCACTTAGCTCATCAAATTTTTTTCTTCTAGGTTGAAGCGTACGTTTACAGTAGCAGTTTTTATCTTTAGGTTTCACTCTGTTCTCTCCTATATAGATAGAAGAATTTGGAACTCTAAATACAACATGGTTTGTAGTAGCTCTTTGAAACTAGACAACATAAAATAGTTCTCAGTTTTGTCTCCATGGTTTGTTTCCTCTTCAAGTAGCTCTATGCAGAGACTGTGGAAAAGCACTTTCATTGAAAGGGGTTTTCAAGCTTCCAAGAAATTTTGAGTTTCTGAAATACCAGCAAATAATTTTTCACCCAATCTTGATTATATTGTTGGTAATGATAAGTACACAAATCCCACTTGGCTCACCAAATTTTTTTCTTCTAGGTTGAAGCATTCCTTTACAGTAGCAGTTTTTATTTTTAGGTTTCACTCTGTTCTCTCTTATATAGATAAATGAATTTCGAACTCTATATCCAACACGGTTTGTAGTAGCTGTTTGAAACTTGAAAAAATAAAGTAGTTCTCAGTTTAATCTCTATGGTTTGTTTCCTCTTCCTGTAGCCCTAAGAAGAGACTGTGGAAAATCACTTTCATTGAAAGGCTTGCCAAGATTCCAAGCAATTCCGAGTTTCCAAAATACAAGCAAATATATTTTCCCCCAATCTTGATGATACTTGGTGGTAATGATCAGTACACAAATCCCACTTGGCTCACCAAATTTTGTTCTTCTAGGTTAAAGCATTCGTTTAGAGTAGCAGTTTTTATTTTTAGGATTCACTCTGTTTTCTCCTATATAGATAGATGAATCTGGAACTCTAAATGCAACATGGTTTGTATTAGCTCTTTGAAAATTCAAAAAATAAAGTAGTTTTTAGCTTTGTCTCTATTGTTTGCTTCCTCTTCAAGTAGACCTAATAAGAGAATCGCGAAAAGCACGTTCATTGACAGGGGTAGGAAAGCGTCTAAGAATCTACGTGTTTCCGAAATACCAGCAAATATTTTTTCACCCAATTTTGATGATACTTGGTGGTAATGATCAGTACACAATTCCCACTTGGCTCACCAAATTTTGTTCTTCTAGGTTAAAGCGTTCCTTTACAGTAGCAGTTTTTATTTTTAGGTTCACTCTGTTCTCTCCTATATAGATAGATGAATTTGGAGATCTAATTCCAACAGGGATTTTAGAAGCTCTTTGAAACTTGAAAAAATAAAGTAGTTCTCTGTTTTGTCTCAATTGTTTGATTCCTCTTCAAGTAGCCCTAGGCACAGACTGTGGAAAGCACTTTCATTGAAAGGGTTTGCCAAGCTTCCAAGAAATTACGAGTTTCCGAAATACCAGCAAATATTTTTTTCACCCAATTTTGATGATACTTGGTGGTAATGATCATTACACAAATCCTACTTGGTTCACCAAGTTTTGCTATTCTAGGTTGAAGCGCTATTTACAGTAGCATTTTTATTTTAAGGTTTCACTCTGTTCTCCCTTATACAGATATGTGAATTTGGAACTTTAAATCCAACATGGTTTGTAGTAGCTTTTTGAAACTTGACAAAATAAAGTAGTTTTTAGTTTTGTCTCTATGGTTTGCTTCCTCTTCATGTAGCCCTAATCAGAGACTGTGGAAAAGCACTTTCATTTAAAGGGGTTGCCAAGCTTCCAAGAAATTACGAGTTTCTGAAACACCAGCAAATATTTTTTCACCCAATCTTGATGATACTTGGTTGTAATGATCAGTACACAAATCCCACTTAGCTCACCAAATTTTGTTCTTCTAGGTTGAAGCGTTCGTTTAAAGTAGCAGTATTTATTTTTAGGTTTCACTCTGTTCTCTCCTATACAGATAGATGAATTTGGAACACTAAATCCAACATGGTTTGTAGTAGCTCTTTGAAACTTGACAAAAAAAAGAAGTTTTCAGTTTTGTCTCTATAGTTTGTTTTCTCTTCAAGTATCCTAATCAGAGACTGGCGAAAAGCACTTTCATTGAAAGGGGTTGGCAAGCGTCCAAGAATATACGAGTTTCCGAAATACCAGCTAATATCTTTTCACCCAATCTTGATGATACTTGGTGGTAATGATAAGTACACAAATCCCACTTTGCTCACCAAATTTTGTTCTTCTTGGTTGAAGCGTTCGTTTACAGTAGAATTTTTTTATTTTAAGGTTTCACTCTGTTCTCTACTATATTGATAGATTAATTTGGAACTCTAAATGCAACACGGTTTGTAGTAGCTTTTTGAAACTTCACAAAATAAAGTAGTTCTCAGTTTAATATCTATGGTTTGTTTCCTCTTCCTGTGGCCCTAAGAAGAGATTGTGGAAAAGAACTTGTTTGAAATAGGCTGCCAATCTTCCAAGAAATTATGAGTTTCCGAAATACCAGAAAATATTTTTTCACACAATCTTGATGATACTTGGTGATAGTGATCAGTACACAAATCCCACTTGGCTCACCAAATTTTGTTCTTCTAGGTTTAAGCGTTCGTTTACAGTATCAGTGTTTATTTATAGGTTTCACTCTGTTCTCTCCAATATAGATAGATACATTTGGAACTCTAAATCCAACATGGTTAATAGCAGCTCTTTGAAACTTGACAAAATAAAGTACTTCTCTGTTTTTTCTTTTTGGTTTGTTTAATCTTCAAGTAGCCCTAAGCAGAGCTGTGGAATAGCACTTTCATTGAAAGGGGCGCCAAGCTTCCAAGAAATTACGAGTTTCCGAAATAACAGCAAATATTTTTTCACACAATCTTGATGATACTTGGTGGTAATGATCAGTACACAAATCCCAGTTGGCTCACCAAATTTTGTTCTTCTACGTTGAAGTGTTATTTACAGTAGCAGTTTTTATTTTTAGGTTTCCCTCTGTTCTATCCGATATAGATAGATGAATTTGGAGATCTAAATCCAACATGGTTTGTAGTAGCTCTTTGAATCTTGACAAAATGAAGTACTTCTCAGTTTTGTCTCTATGGTTTGTTTCCTCTTCAAGTAGCCCTATTCAGAGACTGTGGAAAAGCACTTTCATTGAAAGGCGTTGGCAAGCGTTCAAGAAATTACGAGTTTCCGAAATACCAGCAAATATTTTTTAGCCCAATCTTGAGATACTTAGTGGTAATGATAAGTATACAAGTCCCACTTGGCTCATCAAATTTTGTTCTTCTAGGTTGAAGCGATCGTTTACAGTAGCAGTTTTATTTTTAGGTTTCACTCTGTTATATCTTATTTAGATAGATGAATTTGGAGCTCTAAATCAAACGTGGTCTGTAGTAGCTCTTTGAAACTTGACAAAATAAAGTAGATCTCAGTTTTTTTCCCTATGGTTTGTTTCCTCTTCAACTGGCCTTAGGCACAGACTGTGGAAAAGCACTTTAATTAAAAGGGGATGCCAAGCTTCCAAAAAATTACAAGTTTCCGAAATACCAGCAAATATTTTTTCACCCAATCTTGATGATACTTGGTGGTAATGATCAGTACACAAATCCCACTTGGCTCACCAAATATTGTTCTTCTAGGTTGATGCGTTATTTACAGTAGCAGTTTTTATTTCTAGGTTTCACTCTGTTCTCTCCTATATTGATAGATGAATTTGGAGATCTAATTCCAACATGGTTTTTAGTAGCTCTCTGAACCTTGACAAAATAAAGTAGTTCTCAGTTTTGTCTCTAAGTTTGTTTCCTGTTCAAGTAGCCCTATGCTGCGACTGTGGAAAAGCACTTTCATTGAAAGGGGTTGGCAAGCGTCCAAAAATCTACGAGTTTCTGAAATACGAGCAAATATTTTTTAGCCCAATCTTGTTGATACTGACTGGTAATGTTCAGTATACAAATACCACTTAGCTCATCAAATTTTTTTCTTCTAGGTTGAAGCGTACGTTTACAGTAGCAGTTTTTATCTTTAGGTTTCACTCTGTTCTCTCCTATATAGATAGAAGAATTTGGAACTCTAAATACAACATGGTTTGTAGTAGCTCTTTGAAACTAGACAACATAAAATAGTTCTCAGTTTTGTCTCCATGGTTTGTTTCCTCTTCAAGTAGCTCTATGCAGAGACTGTGGAAAAGCACTTTCATTGAAAGGGGTTTTCAAGCTTCCAAGAAATTTTGAGTTTCTGAAATACCAGCAAATAATTTTTCACCCAATCTTGATTATATTGTTGGTAATGATAAGTACACAAATCCCACTTGGCTCACCAAATTTTTTTCTTCTAGGTTGAAGCATTCCTTTACAGTAGCAGTTTTTATTTTTAGGTTTCACTCTGTTCTCTCTTATATAGATAAATGAATTTCGAACTCTATATCCAACACGGTTTGTAGTAGCTGTTTGAAACTTGAAAAAATAAAGTAGTTCTCAGTTTAATCTCTATGGTTTGTTTCCTCTTCCTGTAGCCCTAAGAAGAGACTGTGGAAAATCACTTTCATTGAAAGGCTTGCCAAGATTCCAAGCAATTCCGAGTTTCCAAAATACAAGCAAATATATTTTCCCCCAATCTTGATGATACTTGGTGGTAATGATCAGTACACAAATCCCACTTGGCTCACCAAATTTTGTTCTTCTAGGTTAAAGCATTCGTTTAGAGTAGCAGTTTTTATTTTTAGGATTCACTCTGTTTTCTCCTATATAGATAGATGAATCTGGAACTCTAAATGCAACATGGTTTGTATTAGCTCTTTGAAAATTCAAAAAATAAAGTAGTTTTTAGCTTTGTCTCTATTGTTTGCTTCCTCTTCAAGTAGACCTAATAAGAGAATCGCGAAAAGCACGTTCATTGACAGGGGTAGGAAAGCGTCTAAGAATCTACGTGTTTCCGAAATACCAGCAAATATTTTTTCACCCAATTTTGATGATACTTGGTGGTAATGATCAGTACACAATTCCCACTTGGCTCACCAAATTTTGTTCTTCTAGGTTAAAGCGTTCCTTTACAGTAGCAGTTTTTATTTTTAGGTTCACTCTGTTCTCTCCTATATAGATAGATGAATTTGGAGATCTAATTCCAACAGGGATTTTAGAAGCTCTTTGAAACTTGAAAAAATAAAGTAGTTCTCTGTTTTGTCTCAATTGTTTGATTCCTCTTCAAGTAGCCCTAGGCACAGACTGTGGAAAGCACTTTCATTGAAAGGGTTTGCCAAGCTTCCAAGAAATTACGAGTTTCCGAAATACCAGCAAATATTTTTTTCACCCAATTTTGATGATACTTGGTGGTAATGATCATTACACAAATCCTACTTGGTTCACCAAGTTTTGCTATTCTAGGTTGAAGCGCTATTTACAGTAGCATTTTTATTTTAAGGTTTCACTCTGTTCTCCCTTATACAGATATGTGAATTTGGAACTTTAAATCCAACATGGTTTGTAGTAGCTTTTTGAAACTTGACAAAATAAAGTAGTTTTTAGTTTTGTCTCTATGGTTTGCTTCCTCTTCATGTAGCCCTAATCAGAGACTGTGGAAAAGCACTTTCATTTAAAGGGGTTGCCAAGCTTCCAAGAAATTACGAGTTTCTGAAACACCAGCAAATATTTTTTCACCCAATCTTGATGATACTTGGTTGTAATGATCAGTACACAAATCCCACTTAGCTCACCAAATTTTGTTCTTCTAGGTTGAAGCGTTCGTTTAAAGTAGCAGTATTTATTTTTAGGTTTCACTCTGTTCTCTCCTATACAGATAGATGAATTTGGAACACTAAATCCAACATGGTTTGTAGTAGCTCTTTGAAACTTGACAAAAAAAAGAAGTTTTCAGTTTTGTCTCTATAGTTTGTTTTCTCTTCAAGTATCCTAATCAGAGACTGGCGAAAAGCACTTTCATTGAAAGGGGTTGGCAAGCGTCCAAGAATATACGAGTTTCCGAAATACCAGCTAATATCTTTTCACCCAATCTTGATGATACTTGGTGGTAATGATAAGTACACAAATCCCACTTTGCTCACCAAATTTTGTTCTTCTTGGTTGAAGCGTTCGTTTACAGTAGAATTTTTTTATTTTAAGGTTTCACTCTGTTCTCTACTATATTGATAGATTAATTTGGAACTCTAAATGCAACACGGTTTGTAGTAGCTTTTTGAAACTTCACAAAATAAAGTAGTTCTCAGTTTAATATCTATGGTTTGTTTCCTCTTCCTGTGGCCCTAAGAAGAGATTGTGGAAAAGAACTTGTTTGAAATAGGCTGCCAATCTTCCAAGAAATTATGAGTTTCCGAAATACCAGAAAATATTTTTTCACACAATCTTGATGATACTTGGTGATAGTGATCAGTACACAAATCCCACTTGGCTCACCAAATTTTGTTCTTCTAGGTTTAAGCGTTCGTTTACAGTATCAGTGTTTATTTATAGGTTTCACTCTGTTCTCTCCAATATAGATAGATACATTTGGAACTCTAAATCCAACATGGTTAATAGCAGCTCTTTGAAACTTGACAAAATAAAGTACTTCTCTGTTTTTTCTTTTTGGTTTGTTTAATCTTCAAGTAGCCCTAAGCAGAGCTGTGGAATAGCACTTTCATTGAAAGGGGCGCCAAGCTTCCAAGAAATTACGAGTTTCCGAAATAACAGCAAATATTTTTTCACACAATCTTGATGATACTTGGTGGTAATGATCAGTACACAAATCCCAGTTGGCTCACCAAATTTTGTTCTTCTACGTTGAAGTGTTATTTACAGTAGCAGTTTTTATTTTTAGGTTTCCCTCTGTTCTATCCGATATAGATAGATGAATTTGGAGATCTAAATCCAACATGGTTTGTAGTAGCTCTTTGAATCTTGACAAAATGAAGTACTTCTCAGTTTTGTCTCTATGGTTTGTTTCCTCTTCAAGTAGCCCTATTCAGAGACTGTGGAAAAGCACTTTCATTGAAAGGCGTTGGCAAGCGTTCAAGAAATTACGAGTTTCCGAAATACCAGCAAATATTTTTTAGCCCAATCTTGAGATACTTAGTGGTAATGATAAGTATACAAGTCCCACTTGGCTCATCAAATTTTGTTCTTCTAGGTTGAAGCGATCGTTTACAGTAGCAGTTTTATTTTTAGGTTTCACTCTGTTATATCTTATTTAGATAGATGAATTTGGAGCTCTAAATCAAACGTGGTCTGTAGTAGCTCTTTGAAACTTGACAAAATAAAGTAGATCTCAGTTTTTTTCCCTATGGTTTGTTTCCTCTTCAACTGGCCTTAGGCACAGACTGTGGAAAAGCACTTTAATTAAAAGGGGATGCCAAGCTTCCAAAAAA
This sequence comes from Callospermophilus lateralis, assembly GCF_048772815.1. Classification (NCBI taxonomy): domain Eukaryota; kingdom Metazoa; phylum Chordata; class Mammalia; order Rodentia; family Sciuridae; genus Callospermophilus; species Callospermophilus lateralis. The sequence continues at coordinate 114,341,668 of NC_135313.1, read as the reverse complement.
TTACAAGTTTCCGAAATACCAGCAAATATTTTTTCACCCAATCTTGATGATACTTGGTGGTAATGATCAGTACACAAATCCCACTTGGCTCACCAAATATTGTTCTTCTAGGTTGATGCGTTATTTACAGTAGCAGTTTTTATTTCTAGGTTTCACTCTGTTCTCTCCTATATTGATAGATGAATTTGGAGATCTAATTCCAACATGGTTTTTAGTAGCTCTCTGAACCTTGACAAAATAAAGTAGTTCTCAGTTTTGTCTCTAAGTTTGTTTCCTGTTCAAGTAGCCCTATGCTGCGACTGTGGAAAAGCACTTTCATTGAAAGGGGTTGGCAAGCGTCCAAAAATCTACGAGTTTCTGAAATACGAGCAAATATTTTTTAGCCCAATCTTGTTGATACTGACTGGTAATGTTCAGTATACAAATACCACTTAGCTCATCAAATTTTTTTCTTCTAGGTTGAAGCGTACGTTTACAGTAGCAGTTTTTATCTTTAGGTTTCACTCTGTTCTCTCCTATATAGATAGAAGAATTTGGAACTCTAAATACAACATGGTTTGTAGTAGCTCTTTGAAACTAGACAACATAAAATAGTTCTCAGTTTTGTCTCCATGGTTTGTTTCCTCTTCAAGTAGCTCTATGCAGAGACTGTGGAAAAGCACTTTCATTGAAAGGGGTTTTCAAGCTTCCAAGAAATTTTGAGTTTCTGAAATACCAGCAAATAATTTTTCACCCAATCTTGATTATATTGTTGGTAATGATAAGTACACAAATCCCACTTGGCTCACCAAATTTTTTTCTTCTAGGTTGAAGCATTCCTTTACAGTAGCAGTTTTTATTTTTAGGTTTCACTCTGTTCTCTCCTATATAGATAGATGAATTTGAAACACTAAATCCAACATGGTTTGTAGTAGCTCTTTGAAACTTGGCAAAATAAAGTAGTTCTCTGTTTTGTCTCTATGATTTGTTTCCTCTTCAATTAGCCCTAAGCAGAGACTGTGGACAAGCACTTTCATTGAAAAGGGTTGCCAAGCTTCCAAGAAACTACGAGTTTCCGAAATACCAGTAAATATTTTTCCCCCAATCTTGATGATACTGGGTGGTAATGATCAATAAACAAATCCCACTTGGCTCACCAGGTTTTGTTCGTCTATCTTAATGCGTTCGTTTAGAGTACCAGTTTTTATTTTTAGGTTTCACTGTGTTCTCTCCTATATAGATAGATGAATTTGGAACTCTGAATCCACCATGGTTTGTAGTAGCTCCTTGAAACTTGACAAAATAAAGTAGTTCTAAGTTTTGTCTCTGTGGTTTGTTTCCTCTTGAACTAGCCCTAATTAGAGACTGGAGAAGAGCACTTTCATCGAAAGGGGTTTGCAAGCGTCCAAGAATCAACGAGTTTCCGAAAGAGCAGTAAATATTTTTTTGCCCAATCTTGATGATACTTGGTTGTAATGATCAGTAACAAATCCCAATTGGCTCACCAAATTTTGTTCTTCTAGGTTGAAGCGTTCCATTACAGTAGCAGTTTTTATTTTTAGGTTTCACTCTGTTCTCTCCTATATAGATAGATGAATTTGGAACTCTAAATCGAACATGTTTTGTAGTAGCTCTTTGGAACTTGAGAAAATAAAGTAATTCTCGGTTTTTGCTCTATGGTTTGTTTCCTCTTCAAATAGACCTAAGCAGAGACTGGCAAAAAGCAGTTTCATTGAAAGGGGTTACCAAGCTTCCAAGAAATTCCGAGTTTCCGAAATACCAGCAAATATTTTTTCACCCAATCTTAATGATACTTGGTGGTAATGATCAGTACACAAATCCCACTTGGCTCACCAAATTTTGTTTTTCTAAGTTGATGCATTTTTTTACATTACCAGTTTTTATTTTTAGGTTTCACTCTGTTTTCTCCTATGTAGATAGATGAATTTGGAACTCTAAATCCAACATGGCTTGTAGTAGTTCTTTGAAACTAGACAAAATAAAGTAATTCTCCATTTTGTTTCTATGATTTGTTTCCTCTTCAACTAGCCCGATGCAAAGACCAGCGAAAAGCAATTTCATTGAAAGGGGTTGCCAAGCGTCCAAGAATCAACTAGTTTCCGAAATACCAGGAATATATTTTCACCCAATCTTGGTGATACTTGGTGGTAATGATCAGTACACAATTTTCACTTGGCTCTCCAAATTTTGTTCTTTTAGGTTCAAGCGTTTATTTACAGAAGTAATTTGTATTTTTAGTTTTCATATTTTTTTCTCCTATGTAGATACATGAATTTGGAACTCTAAATCCAAAATGGTTTTTAGTACCTCTTTGAAACTGGACAAAATAAAGTAGTTCTGTATTGTCGCTATGGTTTGTTTCCTCTTCAAGTAGCCCTAATCAGAAACTGGTGAAAAGCACTTTCATAGAAAAGGGTTGCCAAGCGTCCAAGAATCTACGAGTTTCCTAATAACGAGCAAATGTTTTTTTCACCTAATTTTGATGATACTTGGTGGTAATGATCTGTACACAATTCTCACTTGGCTCACCAAATTTTGTTCTTCTAGGTTGAAGTGTTCCCTTAGAGAAGCAGTTTTTATTTGTAGGCTTCACTATGTTCTCTCCTATATAGATTGATGAATTTGGAACTCTAAATCCAACATGGTTTGTAGTAGCTCTTTGAAACTTGAAAAAATAAAGTAGTTCTCAGTTTTGTCTCTGTGGTTTCTTTCCTCTTCAGGTAGCCCTAAGCATAGACAGGCCAAAAGCATTTTGATTGAAAGGGGTTGCCAAGCGTACAAAATACTACGAGTTTCCAAATAACCAGCAAATATTTTTTCACACAATCTTGATGATACTTGGTGGTAATGATAAGTTCACAAATCCCACGTGGCTCAGAAAATTTTATTCATCTAGGTTGAAGCGTTCGTTTACAGTAGCAGTTTTTATTTTTAGGTTTCACTCTGTTCTCTCCAATATAGATAGATGAATTTGGAACTCTAAATCCAACATGGTTTGTAGTAGCTCTTTGAAACTAAACAAAATAAAGTAGTTCTCAGTTTTTCCTCTATGGTTTGTTTCCTCTTTAAATAGCCCTAAGCAGAGACTGTGGAAAAGCACTTTCATTGAAAGGGGTTGCCAAGCTTCCAAGAAATTACGAGTTTCCGAAATACCAGCAATTATTTTTTCACCCAATCTTGATGATACTTGCTGGTAATGATCAGTCCACAAATCCCACTTGACTCACCAAATTTTGATCTACTAGGTTGAAGCACTTGTTTACATTACCAGTTTTTACTTTTAGGTTTCATTCTGTTTTCTCCAATGTAGATAGATGAATTTGGAATTCTAAATCCAACATGGATTGTAGTAGCTCTTTGAAACTTGACAAAATAAAGAAGTTCTCAGTTTTGTCTCTATGGTTTCTTTCCTCTTCAAGGAGCCCTATGCAGAGACTGTGGAAAAGCACTTTCATGAAAGGGGTTGCTAAGGTTCTAAGAAATTACGAGTTTCCGAAATACCAGCAAATATTTTTTCACCCAAACTTGATGATACTGGGTGGTAATGATCAGTGCACAAATCCCACTTGGCTCACCAAATTTTGTTCTTCTATGTTGTAGCGTTCGTTTACAGTAGCAGTATTTATTTTTAGGTTTCACTCTGTTCTCTCCTATATAGATATGTGAATTTGGAACTCTAAATTCAACATGGTTTGTAGTAGCTCTTTGAAACGTGACAAAATTAAGTAATTCTCAGTTTTTTCTCTATTGTTTGTTTCCTCTTCAAGTAGCCCTAAGCAGAGATGTGGAAAAGCACTTTCATTGAAAGGTGTTGCCAAGTGTCCAAGAATCTACGAGTTTCTTAAATACCAGCAAATATTTTTCCACCCAATCTTGATGATACTTGGTGGTAATGATCAGTATACAAATCCCACATGGCTCACAAATTTTTATTCTTCTAGGTTGAAGAGTTCGTTTACAGTAGCAGGTTTTATTTTTAGGTTTTCCTCTGTTCTCTCCTATATAGATAGATGAATTTGGAACTCTAAATCCAACATGGTTTGTAGTAGCACTTTGAAACTTGACAAAGTAAAATAGTTCTCAGTTTTTTCTCAATGGTTTGTTTCCTCTTCAAGTAGCCCTAAGCAGAGACTGTGGAAAAGCACTTTCATTTAAAGGGGTTGCCAAGCTTCCAAGAAATTACGAGTTTCCGAAATACCAGCAAATATTTTTTCACCAAATCTTGATGGTACTTGCTGGTAATGATCAGTACACAAATCCCACTAAGCTCACCAAATTTGTTCCTCTAGGTTGAAGCGTTCGTTTACAGTAGCAGTTTATTGTTTTGGTTTTACTCTGTTTTCTCCTATATAGATAGATGTATTTGGAACTCTAAATCTAACATGGTTTGTAGTAGTTCTTTCAAACTTGACAAAATAAAGTAGTTCTCAGTTGTGTGTCCTTCGTTTGTTTCCACTTCAAGTAGCCCTAAGCAGAGACTGTGGAAAACAACTTTCATTGAAAGGGGTTGCCAAGCTTCAAGAAATTACTAGTTTCCAAAAAACATGCAAATATATTTTCACCCAATCTTCATGATACTTGGGGTTTATGATCAGTGCACAAATCTTACTTGGCTCCCCAAATTTTGTTCATCTAGTTTGAAACAATATTTACAGTAGCAGTGTTTATTTTTAGGTTTTACTCTGTTCTCTCCTATGCAGATAGATAAATTTGGAACCCTAAATGCAACGTGGTTTGTAGTAGCTTTTTGAACCTTGACAAAATAAAGTAGTTCTCAGTTTTGTCTCTATGGCTTGTTTCCTCTTCATGTAGCCCTAATCAGAGACTGGCGAAAAGCACTTTCATAGAAAGGGGTTGCCAAGTGTCCATGAATCTACGAGTTTTCGAAATACCAGCAAATATTTTTTTTTACCCAATCATGATGATACTTGGTGGTAATGATCAGTACACAAATTCCACTTGGCTCACCAAATTTTGTTCTTCTACGTTGAAGCGTTCTTTTACAGTATCAGTTTTTATTTTTAGGTTTCCCTCTGTTCTCTCCTATAAAAATAGATGAATTTGGAACTCTAAATCCAACATGGTTTGTAGTAGCTCTTTGAAACTTGACAAAAAAAAAGGAGTTCTCAGTTTTGTCTCTATGGTTTGTTTCCTCTTCAAGTAGTCCTAATCAAAGACTGGCGAAAAGCACTTTCATTCAAAGGGGTTGCCAAGCTTCCAAGAAATTACGAGTTTCCGAAATACCAGCAAATAATTTTTCACCCAAACTTGTTGATACTTGCTGGTAATGATCAGTATACAAATACCACTTGGCTCACGAAATTTTGTTTTTCTAGGTAGAAGCGTTTGTTTACAGTAGTAGTTTTCATTTTAAGGTTTCACTATATTCTCTCCTACATAGATAGATAAGGTTGGAACTCTAAATCCAACATGGTTTGTAGTAGCTCTTTGAAACTTGACGAAATAAATTAGTTCTCATTTTTGTCTCTATGGTTTCTTTCCTCTTCAATTACACCTATTCAGAGACTGGCGAATAGCACTTTCATTCAAAGGATTTGCCAAGCATCCAAGAATCTACGAGTTTCCGAAATACCAGCAAATATTTTTTCACCCAATCTTTACGATACTGGGTTTTAATGATCAGTATACAAATCCCAATGGCTCAGCAAATTTTTTTCTTCTATGTTGAAGCGTTGGATTACAGTAGCAGTTTTTATTTTTAGGTTTCACTCTGTTGTCTCCTATATAGAGAGATGAATTTGGAACTCTAAATCCAACATGGTTTGTTGTAGCTCTTTGAAACTTGACAAAATAAAGTAGTTCTCAGTTTTGTCTCTATGGTTTGTTTCCTCTTCAAGTAGCCCTAAGCAGAGACTGGCGAAAAGCACTTTCATTCAAAGGTGTTGCCAAGCTTCCAAGAAATTAGGAGATTCCGAAATAACAGAAAACATTTTTCACCCAATGTTGATGATACTTGATGGTAATGATCAGTACACAAATCCCACTTGGTTCACCAAAATTTGTTCTTCTAGATTGAAGCGTTCGTTTACAGTAGCAGTTTTTATTTTTAGGTTTCCCTCTGTTCTCTCCTATATAGATAAATGAATTTGGAACTCTAAATCCATCATGGTTTGTAGTAGCTCTTTGAAACTTGACAAAATAAAGTAGTTCCCAGTTTTGTCTCTATGGTTTGTTTCCTCCTCAAGTATCCGTAATCAGAGACTGGCGAGAAGCACTTTCATTGAAAGGGTTTGCCAAGCTTCCAAGATTCTACGAGTTTCCAAAATACCAGCAAATATTTTTTCACCCAATCTTGATCACTCTTGGTGGTAATGATCAGTATAGAAATCCCAGTTGGCTCACCAAATTTTGTTCTTCTAGGTTGAAGCGTTCGTTTACAGTAGCAGTTTTTATTTTTAGGATTCACTGTTGTCTCATATATAGATAGATGCATTTGGAAATGAAAATTCAGCATGATTTGTAGTAGCTCTTTGAAACATGTAAATTAAAGTAGTTCTCAGTTTTGTGTCTATGATTTGTTTCCACTTCAAGTGGCCCAAACAGATTCTGTTGAAAAGCACTTTCGTTGAAAGGGGTTGCAAAGCTTCCAAGAAATAACGAATTTCCGAAAAGCAGCAAATATTTTTTCACCCAATCTTGATGATACTTGGTGGTAATGTTCAGTACACAAATCTCACTTGGCTCACTAAATTTCGTTTTTCTAGGTGGAAGCGTTCATTTACAGTAGCAGTTATTATTTTTAGGTTTCACTCTGTTCTCTCTTATATAGATAGATGAATTTGGAACCCTATATCCAACATGGTTTGTAGTAGCTCTTTGAAACTTGACAAAATAAAGTAGTTCTCAGTTTTGCCTCTATGGTTTGTTTCCTCTTCAAGTAGCCTTAATCAGAGACTGGCGAAAAACAATTTCATTGAAAGGGGTTGAAAGTTCCAGGATATTACGAGTTTCCGAAATACCAGCAAATATTTTTTCACCCAATCTTGATCATTCTTGGTGGTAATGATCACTATAGAAATCCCAGTTGGCTCACCAAATTTTGTTCTTCTAGGTTGAAGCGTTCGTTTACAGTAGCAGTTTTTATTTTTAGGATTCACTGTTGTCTCATATATAGATAGATGAATTTGGAAATGAAAATTCAGCATGATTTGTAGTAGCTCTTTGAAACATGTAAATTAAAGTAGTTCTCAGTTTTGTGTCTATGATCTGTTTCCACTTCAAGTAGCCCAAACAGATTCTGTTGAAAAGCACTTTCGTTGAAAGGGGTTGCAAAGCTTCCAAGAAATAACGAATTTCCGAAAAGCAGCAAATATTTTTTCACCCAATCTTGATGATACATGGTGGTAATGTTCAGTACACAAATCTCACTTAGCTCACTAAATTTCGTTTTTCTAGGTGGAAGCGTTCATTTACAGTAGCAGTTACTATTTTTAGGTTTCACTCTGTTCTCTCTTATATAGATAGATGAATTTGGAACTCTATATCAAACATGGTTTGTAGTAGCTCTTTGAAACTTGACAAAATAAAGTAGTTCTCAGTTTTGCCTCTATGGTTTGTTTCCTCTTCAAGTAGCCTTAATCAGAGACTGGCGAAAAACACTTTCATTGAAACGGGTTGACAAGTTCCAGGATATTACGAGTTTCCGAAATACCAGCAAATATTTTTTCACCAATTTTGATGATACTTGGTGGTAATGATCAGTATACAAACATGACGTGGCTCACCAAATTCTGTTTTTCTAGGTTGAACCGTTCGTTTACAGTAGCAGTTTTTATTTTTAGGTTTCACTCTGTTGTCTCCTATATAGATAGATGAATTTGTAACTCTAAATCCAACATGGTTTGTAGTAGCTCTTTGAAACTTGAAAAAATAAAGTAGTTCTCAGTTTTGTCTCTATGGTTTGTTTCCTCATCAAGTAGCCCTAATCAGAGTCTGTCGAAAAGCACTTTCATTGAAAGCGGTTGCCAAGCTTCCAAGATTCTACGAGTTTCCGAATACCAGCAAATATTTTTTCACAAAATCTTGATCAAACTTGGTGGTAATGATCAGTACAAAATTAATACATGGCTCACCAAATTTTCTTCTTCTAGGTTGAAGCGTTCATTTACAGTAGCAGTTTTTATTTTTAGGTTTCACTCTGTTGTCTCCTATATAGATAGATGAATTTGGAACTCTAAATCCAACATGGTTTGTAGTAGCTCTTTGAAACTTGACAAAAAAAAGTTGTTCTCAGTTTTGTCTCTATGGTTTTTTTTCCTCTTCATGTAGGCCTAAGAAGAGACTGGCGAAAAGCACTTTCATTGAAAGGGGTTGCCAAGCTTCCAAGATTCTACGAGTTTCCGAAATACCAGCAAATATTTTTTCACCCAATCTGGATCATAGTTGGTGGTAATGATCAGTACACAATTAGCACTTGGCTCACCAAATTTTGTTTTTCTAGGTTGAACCGTTCGTTTACAGTAGCAGTTTTTATTTTTAGGTTTCATTCTGTTGTCTCCTATATAGATAGATGAATTTGGAACTCTAAATCCAACATGGTTTGTAGTAGCTCCTTGAAACTTGACAAAAAAAAGTAGTTCTCAGTTTTGTCTCTATGGTCTGTTTCCTCTTCAAGTAGCCCTAAGCAGAGACTGGCGAAAAGCACTTTCATTTAAAGGGGTTGCCAAGTTTCCAAGAAATTACGAGTTTCCGAAATACCAGAAAACATTTTGCACCCAAACTTGATGATACTTGATGGTAACGATAAGTACACAAATAACACTTGGTTCACCAAAATTTGTTCTTCTAGGTTGAAGCGTTCTTTTACAGTAGCAGTTTTTATTTTAAGGTTTCCCTCTGTTCTCTCCGATAAAAATAGACGAATTTGGAACCCTAAATCCAACATGGTTTGTAGTAGCTCTTTGAAACTTGACAAAATAATGTAGTTCTCATTTTTGTCTCTATGGTTTGTTTCCTCTTCAAGTAGCCCTAAGCAGAGATTGTGGAAAAGCAATTTCATTGAAAGGGGTTGCTAAGCTTCCAAGAAATTACGAGTTTCTGAAATTTCAGCAAATATTTTTTCACCCAATCGTGATGATACTTGGTGGTAATGATCAGTACACAAATCCCACTTGGCTCACCCAATTTTGTTTTTCTAGGTTGAACCGTTCGTTTACAGTAGCAGTTTTTATTTTTAGGTTTCACTCTGTTGTCTCCTATATAGATAGATGAATTTGTAACTCTAAATCCAACATGGTTTGTAGTAGCTCTTTGAAACTTGAAAAAATAAAGTAGTTCTCAGTTTTGTCTCTATGGTTTGTTTCCTCATCAAGTAGCCCTAATCAGAGTCTGGTGAAAAGCACTTTCATTGAAAGCGGTTGCCAAGCTTCCAAGATTCTACGAGTTTCCGAATACCAGCAAATATTTTTTCACAAAATCTTGATCAATCTTGGTGGTAATGATCAGTACAAAATTAATACATGGCTCACCAAATTTTCTTCTTCTAGGTTGAAGCGTTCATTTACAGTAGCAGTTTTTATTTTTAGGTTTCACTCTGTTGTCTCCTATATAGATAGATGAATTTGGAACTCTAAATCCAACATGGTTTGTAGTAGCTCTTTGAAACTTGACCAAAAAAAGTAGTTCTCAGTTTTGTCTCTATGGTTTTTTTTTCCTCTTCATGTAGCCCTAAGAAGAGACTGGCGAAAAACACTTTCATTCAAAGGGGTTGCCAAGCTTCCAAGAAATTAGGATTTTCCAAATACCAGGAAATATTTTATTTTACCCAATCATGATGATATTTTGTGGTAATAATCAGTACACAAATCCCACTTGGCTCACCAAATTTTGTTCTTCTACGTAGAAGCGTTCGTTTACAGTAGCTGTTTTTATTTTTAGGTTTCACTCTGTTCTCTCCTATATAGATAGATGAATTTGGAATTCGAAATCCAAATTGGTTTGTAGTAGCTCTTTGAAAGTTGACAAAATATAGTAGTTCTCAGTTTTTTAACTATGGTTTCTTTCCTCTTCCAGTAGCCCTAAGCGGAGACTGTGGAAAAGCACATTCATTGAAAGGGGTTGCCAAGCTTCCAAGAAATTATGAGTTTCCGAAATACCAGCATATATTTTTTTCACCCAATCTTGATGATACTTGGTGGTGATGATCAGTACACAATTCCCACTTGGCTCACCAAATTTTGTTCTTCTAGGTTGAAGGATTCGTTTCCATTCGCAGTTTATATTTTTAGGTTTCCCACTGTTCTCTCCTATATAGATTGATGAATTTGGAACTCTAAATCCAACATGGTTTGTAGCAGCTCTTTGAAACTTGCCAAGTAAAGTAGTTCTCAGTTTTGCCTCTATGGTTTGTTTCCTCTTCAAGTAGCCCTAATCAGAGAATGGCGAAAAGCAGTTTCATTGAAAGGGGTTGCCAAGCTTCCAAGAAATTTCGAGTTGCCGAACTACCAGCAAATATTCTTTCAACCAATCTTGTTGATACTTGGTGGTAATGATCAGTACACAAATCCCACTTGACTCACCAAATTTTGTTGTTCTAGGTTGAAGAGTTCGTTTACATTAGCAGTTTTTATTTTTAGGTTTCCCTCTGTTCTCTCCTATATAGATTGATCAATTTGGAACTCTAAATCCTACATTGATTGTAGTAGCTCTTTGAAACTTGACAAAATAAAGTAGTTCTCATTTTTGTGTCTATGGTTTGTTTCCTCTTCAAGTAGCCCTAATCAGAGAATGGCGAAAAGCACATTCATTGAAAGGGGTTGCCAAGCTTCCAAGAAATTCCGAGATTCCAAAAAATATTTTTTCACCCAATCTTGATTATACATGGTGGTAATGATAACTCCACAAATCCCACTTGGCTCACCAAATTTTGTTGTTCTAGGTTGAAGCGTGCATTTACAGTAGCAAATTTTATTTTTAGGTTTCACTCTGTTCTCTCCAATACTGATAGATGAATTTGGAACTCTAAATCAAACATGGTTTGTAGTAGCTCTTTGAAACTTGACAAAATAAAGTAGTTCTCAGTTTTGTCTCTATGGTTTCTTTCCTCCTGAAGTAGCCCTAAGCAGAAACTGTGGAATGGCACTTTCATTGAACGGGGTTGCCAAGATTCCAAGAAATAATGAGTTTCCGAAATACCAGCAAATATTTTTTCACCCAATCTTGATGATACTTGGTGGTAATAATCAGGACACAAATCCCACTTGGCTCACTAAATTTTGTTCTTCTAGGTTGAAGCGTTCGTTTACAGTAGCAGTTTTTATTTTTAGGTTTCACTCTGTTCTTTTCTATATAGATAGATGAATTTGGAACCCTAAATTCACCATGGTTTGTAGTAGCTCTTTGAAACTTGACAAAATAAAGTAGTTCTGACTTTTGTCTCTATGGTTTGTTTCCTCTTGAAGTAGCCCTAAGCAGCAACTGTGGAAAAGCACTTTCATTGAAAGGGGTTGCCAAGCTTCCAAGAAATTACGAGTTTCCAAATATCAGCAAATATTTTTTTACCCAATCATGATGATACTTGGTGGTAATGATCAGTACACAAATCCCACTTGGCTCACCAAATTTTGTTCTTCTACGTAGAAGAGTTCTTTTACAGTAGCTGTATTTATTTTAGGTTTCCATCTGTTCTCTCCTATACAAATAGATGAATTTGGAACTCGAAATCCAACATGGTTTGTAATAGCTCTTTGAAATTGACAAAAAAAAGTAGTTCTCAGTTTTGTCTCTATGGTTTGTTTCCTCTTCAAGTAGCCCTAATCAGAGAATGGCGAAAAGCACTTTCATTGAAATGGGTTGCCAAGCTTCCAAGAAATAACGAGTTTCCGAAATACCAGCAAATTTTTTTTCAACCAATCTTGATGATACTTGGTGATAATGATCAGTACACAAATCCCACTTGGCTCACGAAATTTTGTTTTTCTAAGTTGAAGGGTTCGTTTACATTAGCCGTTTCTATTTTTAGGGTTTCTTCTGTTCTCTCCAATATAGTTTGATGAATTTGGAACTCTAAATCCAACATGGTTTGTAGTAGCTCTTTGAAAGTTGACAAAATAAAGTAGTTCTCAGTTTTGTCTCTATGGTTTGTTTCCTCTTACAGTAGCCCTAGTCACAGACTGTGGAAAAGCACTTTCCTTGAAATGGGTTGCCAAGCTTCCAAGAAATAACGAGTTTCCGAAATACCAGCAAATTTTTTTTCAACCTATCTTGATGATACTTGGTGATAATGAGCAGTACACAAATCCCACTTGGCTCACGAAATTTTGTTTTTCTCAGTTGAAGGGTTCGTTTACATTAGCTGTTTCTATTTTTAGGGTTTCTTCTGTTCTCTCCAATATAGTTTGATGAATTTGGAACTCTAAATCCAACATGGTTTGTAGTACCTCTTTGAAACTTGACAAAATAAAGTAGTTCTCAGTTTTGTCTCTATGGTTTGTTTCCTCTTCAAGTAACCCTAAACAGAGAATGGTAAAAAGCACTTTCATTGAAAGGGGTTGCCAAGCTTCCAAAAAATTCCGAGATCCCGAATTACCAGCAAATATTTTTTTACCCAATCTTGATTATACTTGGTGGTAATGATCACTACACAAATCCCACTTGGCTCACCAAATTTTGTTGTTCTAGGTTGAAGCGTTCATTTACAGTAGCAAATTTTAATTTTAGGTTTCACTCTGGTCTCTCCGATATTGATAGATGAATTTGGATCTATAAATCAAACATGGTTTGTAGTAGTTCTTTGAATCTTGACAAAATAAAGTAGTTCTCAGTTTTGTCTCTATGGTTTGTTTCCTCTTGAAGTAGCCCTAAGCAGAAACTGTGGAAAAGCACTTTCATTGAAAGGGGTTGCCAAGCTTCCAAGAAATTACGAGTTTCCAAATACCAGCAAATATTTTTTTACGCAATCATGATGATACTTGGTGGTAACGATCAGTACACAAATCCCACTTGGCTCACCAAATTTTGTTCTTCTACATAGAAGCGTTCGTTTACATAGCTGTTTTTATTTTTAGGTTTCACTCTGTTCTCTCCTATATAGATAGATGAATTTGGAGCTCGAAATCCAACATGGTTTGTAGAAGCTCTTTGAAACTTGACAAAAAAGTAATTCTCAGTTTTGTCTCAATGGTTTGTTTCCTCTTCAAGTAGCCCTAATCAGAGAATGGCAAAAAGCACTTTCATTGAAATGGGTTGCCAAGCTTCCAAGAAATTCAGAGTTTCCCAAATACCAGCAAATATTTTTTCACCCAATCTTCTTGATACTTGGTGGTAATGATCAGTACATAAATCCCACTTGGCTCACCAAATTTTGTTGTTCTAGGTTGAAGAGTTCGTTTACATTAGCAGTTTTTATTTTTAGGTTTCCCTCTGTTCTCTCCTATATAGATTGATGAATTTGGAACTCTAAATCCAACATGGATTGTAGTAGCTCTTTGAAACTTCACAAAAAAAAGTAGTTCTCAGTTTTGTCTGTATGGTTTGTTTCCTCTTTAAGTAGCCCTAATCAGAGAATGGCGAAAAGCACATTCATTGAAAGGGGTTGCCAAGCTTCCAAGAAATTCCGAGTTTCCGAAAAATATTTTTTCACCCAATCTTGATTATACATGGTGGGGATGATCACTCCACAAATCCCATTTGGCTCACCAAATTTTGTTGTTCAAGGTTGAAGCGTGAATTTACAGTAGCGAATTTTATTTTTAGGTTTCACTCTTTTCTCTCCAATATTGATAGATGTATTTGGAACTCTAAATCAAACATGGATTGTAGTAGCTCTTTGACACTTGACAAAAGAAAGTAGTTCTCAGTTTTGTCTCTATGATTTCTTTCCTCTTGAAGTATCCCTAAGCAGAATCTGTGGAAAAGCACTTTCATTGAAAGGGGTTGCCAAGCTTCCAAAAAATTACGAGTTTCCAAATACCAGCAAATATTTTTTTACCCAATCATGATGATACTTGGTGGTAACGATCAGTACACAAATCCCACTTGGCTCACCAAATTTTGTTCTTCTACGTAGAAGCGTTTGTTTACAGTAGCTGTTTTTATTTTTAGGTTTCACTCTGTTCTCTCCAATATAGATAATGAATTTGGAACTCGAAATCCAACATGGTTTGTAGTAGCTCTTTGAAAATTGACAAAATAAAGAAGTTCTCAGTTTTGTCTCTATGGATTGTTTCCTCTTCAAGTAGCCCTAATCAGAGAATGGCGAAAAGCACTTTCATTGAAAGGGTTTGCCAAGTTTCCAAGAATTTCCGAGTTTCCGAAAAACAGCAAATATTTTTTCACCCAATCTTCTTGATACTTGGTGGTAATGATCGGTATATAAATCCCACTTGGCTCACCAAATTTTGTTGTTCTAGGTTGAAGAGTTTGTTTACAGTAGCAGTTTTTATTTTTAGGTTTCACTCTGTTCTCTCCTATCTTGATAGATGAATTTGGAACTCTAAATCCAACTTGGTTTGTAGTAGCTCTTTGAAACTTGACAAAATAAAGTAGTCCTCAGTTTTGTCCCTATGGTTTGTTTCCTCTTGAAGTAGCCCTAAGCAGCAACTGTGGAAAAGCACTTTCATTGAAAGGGGTTTCCAAGCTTCCAAGAAATAACGAGTTTCCAAATACCAGCAAATATTTTTTACCCAATCATGATGATACTTGGTGGTAATGATCAGTACACAAATCCCACTTGGCTCACCAAATTTTGTTCTTCTACATAGAAGCGTTCTTTTACAGTAGCTGTTTTTATTTTAGCTTTCCCTCTGTTCTCTCCTATATAGATAGATGACTTTGGAACTCAAAATCCAACAGGGTTTGTAATATCTCTTTGAAATTGACAAAAAAAAGTAGTTCTCAGTTTTGTCTCTATGGTTTGTTTCCTCTTCAAGTAGCCCTAATCAGAGAATGGCGAAAAGCACTTTCATTGAAATGGGTTGCCAAGTTTCCAAGAAATAACGAGTTTCCGAAATACCAGCAAATTTTTTTTCAACCAATCTTGATGATACTTGGTGATAATGATCAGTACACAAATCCCACTTGGCTCACGAAATTTTGTTTTTCTAAGTTGAAGGGTTCGTTAACATTAGCCGTTTCTATTTTAGGGTTTCTTCTGTTCTCTCCAATATAGTTTGATGAATTTGGAACTCTAAATCCAACATGGTTTGTAGTAGCTCTTTGAAAGTTGACAAAATAAAGTAGTTCTCAGTTTTGTCTCTATGGTTTGTTTCCTCTTACAGTAGCCCTAGTCACAGACTGTGGAAAAGCACTTTCATTGAAATGGGTTGCCAAGCTTCCAAGAAATAACGAGTTTCCGAAATACCAGCAAATTTTTTTTCAACCAATCTTGATGATACTTGGTGATAATGAGCAGTACACAAATCCCACTTGGCTCACGAAATTTTGTTTTTCTAAGTTGAAGGGTTCGTTTACATTAGCTGTTTCTATTTTTAGGGTTTCTTCTGTTCTCTCCAATATAGTTTGATGAATTTGGAACTCTAAATCCAACATGGTTTGTAGTACCTCTTTGAAACTTGACAAAATAAAGTAGTTCTCAGTTTTGTCTCTATGGTTTGTTTCCTCTTCAAGTAACCCTAAACAGAGAATGGTAAAAAGCACTTTCATTGAAAGGGGTTGCCAAGCTTCCAAAAAATTCCGAGATCCCGAATTACCAGCAAATATTTTTTTACCCAATCTTGATTATACTTGGTGGTAATGATCACTACACAAATCCCACTTGGCTCACCAAATTTTGTTGTTCTAGGTTGAAGCGTTCATTTACAGTAGCAAATTTTATTTTTAGGTTTCACTCTGGTCTCTCCGATATTGATAGATGAATTTGGATCTATAAATCAAACATGGTTTGTAGTAGTTCTTTGAATCTTGACAAAATAAAGTAGTTCTCAGTTTTGTCTCTATGGTTTGTTTCCTCTTGAAGTAGCCCTAAGCAGAAACTGTGGAAAAGCACTTTCATTGAAAGGGGTTGCCAAGCTTCCAAGAAATTACGAGTTTCCAAATACCAGCAAATATTTTTTTACGCAATCATGATGATACTTGGTGGTAACGATCAGTACACAAATCCCACTTGGCTCACCAAATTTTGTTCTTCTACATAGAAGCGTTCGTTTACATAGCTGTTTTTATTTTTAGGTTTCACTCTGTTCTCTCCTATATAGATAGATGAATTTGGAGCTCGAAATCCAACATGGTTTGTAGAAGCTCTTTGAAACTTGACAAAATAAAGTAGTTCTGACTTTTGTCTCTATGGTTTGTTTCCTCTTCAAGTAGCCCTAATCAGAGAATGGCGAAAAGCACTTTCATTGAAATGGGTTGCCAAGCTTCCAAGAAATAACGAGTTTCCGAAATACCAGCAAATTTTTTTTCAACCAATCTTGATGATACTTGGTGATAATGATCAGTACACAAATCCCACTTGGCTCACCAAATTTTGTTGTTCTAGGTTGAAGAGTTCGTTTACATTAGCAGTTTTTATTTTTAGGTTTCCCTCTGTTCTCTCCTATATAGATTGATGAATTTGGAACTCTAAATCCAACATGGATTGTAGTAGCTCTTTGAAACTTCACAAAAAAAAGTAGTTCTCAGTTTTGTCTGTATGGTTTGTTTCCTCTTTAAGTAGCCCTAATCAGAGAATGGCGAAAAGCACATTCATTGAAAGGGGTTGCCAAGCTTCCAAGAAATTCCGAGTTTCCGAAAAATATTTTTTCACCCAATCTTGATTATACATGGTGGGGATGATCACTCCACAAATCCCATTTGGCTCACCAAATTTTGTTGTTCAAGGTTGAAGCGTGAATTTACAGTAGCGAATTTTATTTTTAGGTTTCACTCTTTTCTCTCCAATATTGATAGTTGTATTTGGAACTCTAAATCAAACATGGATTGTAGTAGCTCTTTGACACTTGACAAAAGAAAGTAGTTCTCAGTTTTGTCTCTATGATATCTTTCCTCTTGAAGTATCCCTAAGCAGAATCTGTGGAAAAGCACTTTCATTGAAAGGGGTTGCCAAGCTTCCAAAAAATTACGAGTTTCCAAATACCAGCAAATATTTTTTTACCCAATCATGATGATACTTGGTGGTAACGATCAGTACACAAATCCCACTTGGCTCACCAAATTTTGTTCTTCTACGTAGAAGCGTTTGTTTACAGTAGCTGTTTTTATTTTTAGGTTTCACTCTGTTCTCTCCAATATAGATAATGAATTTGGAACTCGAAATCCAACATGGTTTGTAGTAGCTCTTTGAAACTTGAAAAAATAAAGTAGTTCTCAGTTTTGTCTCTATGGTTTGTTTCCTCATCAAGTAGCCCTAATCAGAGTCTGGTGAAAAGCACTTTCATTGAAAGCGGTTGCCAAGCTTCCAAGATTCTACGAGTTTTCGAATACCAGCAAATATTTTTTCACAAAATCTTGATCAAACTTGGTGGTAATGATCAGTACAAAATTAATACATGGCTCACCAAATTTTCTTCTTCTAGGTTGAAGCGTTCATTTACAGTAGCAGTTTTTATTTTTAGGTTTCACTCTGTTGTCTCCTATATAGGTAGATGAATTTGGAACTCTAAATCCAACATGGTTTGTAGTAGCTCTTTGAAACTTGACAAAAAAAAGTAGTTCTCAGTTTTGTCTCTATGGTTTTTTTTTCCTCTTCATGTAGCCCTAAGAAGAGACTGGCGAAAAACACTTTCATTCAAAGGGGTTGCCAAGCTTCCAAGAAATTAGGATTTTCCAAATACCAGGAAATATTTTATTTTACCCAATCATGATGATATTTTGTGGTAATAATCAGTACACAAATCCCACTTGGCTCACCAAATTTTGTTCTTCTACGTAGAAGCGTTCGTTTACAGTAGCTGTTTTTATTTTTAGGTTTCACTCTGTTCTCTCCTATATAGATAGATGAATTTGGAATTCGAAATCCAACATGGTTTGTAGTAGCTCTTTGAAAGTTGACAAAATATAGTAGTTCTCAGTTTTTTACCTATGGATTCTTTCCTCTTCCAGTAGCCCTAAGCGGAGACTGTGGAAAAGCACATTCATTGAAAGGGGTTGCCAAGCTTCCAAGAAATTATGAGTTTCCGAAATACCAGCATATATTTTTTTCACCCAATCTTGATGATACTTGGTGGTGATGATCAGTACACAATTCCCACTTGGCTCACCAAATTTTGTTCTTCTAGGTTGAAGGATTCGTTTCCATTCGCAGTTTTTATTTTTAGGTTTCCCACTGTTCTCTCCTATATAGATTGATGAATTTGGAACTCTAAATCCAACATGGTTTGTAGCAGCTCTTTGAAACTTGCCAAGTAAAGTAGTTCTCAGTTTTGCCTCTATGGTTTGTTTCCTCTTCAAGTAGCCCTAATCAGAGAATGGCGAAAAGCAGTTTCATTGAAAGGGGTTGCCAAGCTTCCAAGAAATTTCGAGTTGCCGAACTACCAGCAAATATTCTTTCAACCAATCTTGTTGATACTTGGTGGTAATGATCAGTACACAAATCCCACTTGACTCACCAAATTTTGTTGTTCTAGGTTGAAGAGTTCGTTTACATTAGCAGTTTTTATTTTTAGGTTTCCCTCTGTTCTCTCCTATATAGATTGATCAATTTGGAACTCTAAATCCTACATTGATTGTAGTAGCTCTTTGAAACTTGACAAAATAAAGTAGTTCTCATTTTTGTGTCTATGGTTTGTTTCCTCTTCAAGTAGCCCTAATCAGAGAATGGCGAAAAGCACATTCATTGAAAGGGGTTGCCAAGCTTCCAAGAAATTCCGAGATTACAAAAAATATTTTTTCACCCAATCTTGATTATACATGGTGGTAATGACAACTCCACAAATCCCACTTGGCTCACCAAATTTTGTTGTTCTAGGTTGAAGCGTGCATTTACAGTAGCAAATTTTATTTTTAGGTTTCACTCTGTTCTCTCCAATACTGATAGATGAATTTGGAACTCTAAATCAAACATGGATTGTAGTAGCTCTTTGAAACTTGACAAAATAAAGTAGTTCTCAGTTTTGTCTCTATGGTTTCTTTCCTCCTGAAGTAGCCCTAAGCAGAAACTGTGGAATGGCACTTTCATTGAACGGGGTTGCCAAGATTCCAAGAA
Organism: Callospermophilus lateralis; assembly: GCF_048772815.1. NCBI lineage: Eukaryota > Metazoa > Chordata > Mammalia > Rodentia > Sciuridae > Callospermophilus > Callospermophilus lateralis. The sequence continues at coordinate 114,322,548 of NC_135313.1, read as the reverse complement.
ATAATGAGTTTCCGAAATACCAGCAAATATTTTTTCACCCAATCTTGATGATACTTGGTGGTAATAATCAGGACACAAATCCCACTTGGCTCACTAAATTTTGTTCTTCTAGGTTGAAGCGTTCGTTTACAGTAGCAGTTTTTATTTTTAGGTTTCACTCTGTTCTTTTCTATATAGATAGATGAATTTGGAACCCTAAATTCACCATGGTTTGTAGTAGCTCTTTGAAACTTGACAAAATAAAGTAGTTCTGACTTTTGTCTCTATGGTTTGTTTCCTCTTGAAGTAGCCCTAAGCAGCAACTGTGGAAAAGCACTTTCATTGAAAGGGGTTGCCAAGCTTCCAAGAAATTACGAGTTTCCAAATATCAGCAAATATTTTTTTACCCAATCATGATGATACTTTGTGGTAATGATCAGTACACAAATCCCACTTGGCTCACCAAATTTTGTTCTTCTACGTAGAAGAGTTCTTTTACAGTAGCTGTATTTATTTTAGGTTTCCATCTGTTCTCTCCTATACAAATAGATGAATTTGGAACTCGAAATCCAACATGGTTTGTAATAGCTCTTTGAAATTGACAAAAAAAAGTAGTTCTCAGTTTTGTCTCTATGGTTTGTTTCCTCTTCAAGTAGCCCTAATCAGAGAATGGCGAAAAGCACTTTCATTGAAATGGGTTGCCAAGCTTCCAAGAAATAACGAGTTTCCGAAATACCAGCAAATTTTTTTTCAACCAATCTTGATGATACTTGGTGATAATGATCAGTACACAAATCCCACTTGGCTCACGAAATTTTGTTTTTCTAAGTTGAAGGGTTCGTTAACATTAGCCGTTTCTATTTTTAGGGTTTCTTCTGTTCTCTCCAATATAGTTTGATGAATTTGGAACTCTAAATCCAACATGGTTTGTAGTAGCTCTTTGAAAGTTGACAAAATAAAGTAGTTCTCAGTTTTGTCTCTATGGTTTGTTTCCTCTTACAGTAGCCCTAGTCACAGACTGTGGAAAAGCACTTTCCTTGAAATGGGTTGCCAAGCTTCCAAGAAATAACGAGTTTCCGAAATACCAGCAAATTTTTTTTCAACCAATCTTGATGATACTTGGTGATAATGAGCAGTACACAAATCCCACTTGGCTCACGAAATTTTGTTTTTCTCAGTTGAAGGGTTCGTTTACATTAGCTGTTTCTATTTTTAGGGTTTCTTCTGTTCTCTCCAATATAGTTTGATGAATTTGGAACTCTAAATCCAACATGGTTTGTAGTACCTCTTTGAAACTTGACAAAATAAAGTAGTTCTCAGTTTTGTCTCTATGGTTTGTTTCCTCTTCAAGTAACCCTAAACAGAGAATGGTAAAAAGCACTTTCATTGAAAGGGGTTGCCAAGCTTCCAAAAAATTCCGAGATCCCGAATTACCAGCAAATATTTTTTTACCCAATCTTGATTATACTTGGTGGTAATGATCACTACACAAATCCCACTTGGCTCACCAAATTTTGTTGTTCTAGGTTGAAGCGTTCATTTACAGTAGCAAATTTTATTTTTAGGTTTCACTCTGGTCTCTCCGATATTGATAGATGAATTTGGATCTATAAATCAAACATGGTTTGTAGTAGTTCTTTGAATCTTGACAAAATAAAGTAGTTCTCAGTTTTGTCTCTATGGTTTGTTTCCTCTTGAAGTAGCCCTAAGCAGAAACTGTGGAAAAGCACTTTCATTGAAAGGGGTTGCCAAGCTTCCAAGAAATTACGAGTTTCCAAATACCAGCAAATATTTTTTTACGCAATCATGATGATACTTGGTGGTAACGATCAGTACACAAATCCCACTTGGCTCACCAAATTTTGTTCTTCTACATAGAAGCGTTCGTTTACATAGCTGTTTTTATTTTTAGGTTTCACTCTGTTCTCTCCTATATAGATAGATGAATTTGGAGCTCGAAATCCAACATGGTTTGTAGAAGCTCTTTGAAACTTGACAAAATAAAGTAGTTCTGACTTTTGTCTCTATGGTTTGTTTCCTCTTGAAGTAGCCCTAAGCAGCAACTGTGGAAAAGCACTTTCATTGAAAGGGGTTGCCAAGCTTCCAAGAAATTACGAGTTTCCAAATATCAGCAAATATTTTTTTACCCAATCATGATGATACTTGGTGGTAATGATCAGTACACAAATCCCACTTGGCTCACCAAATTTTGTTCTTCTACATAGAAGCGTTCTTTTACAGTAGCTGTTTTTATTTTAGCTTTCCCTCTGTTCTCTCCTATATAGATAGATGACTTTGGAACTCAAAATCCAACAGGGTTTGTAATATCTCTTTGAAATTGACAAAAAAAAGTAGTTCTCAGTTTTGTCTCTATGGTTTGTTTCCTCTTCAAGTAGCCCTAATCAGAGAATGGCGAAAAGCACTTTCATTGAAAGGGGTTGCCAAGCTTCCAAGAAATTCTGAGTTTCCGATACACTAGCAAATATTTATTCACCCAAACTTCTTGATACTTGGTGGTAATGATCAGTACATAAATCCCACTTGGCTCACCAAATTTTGTTGTTCTAGGTTGAAGAGTTCGTTTACATTAGCAGTTTTTATTTTTAGGTTTCCCTCTGTTCTCTCCAATATTGATAGATGAATTTGGAACTCTAAATCAAACATAGTTTGTAGCAGCTCTTTGATACTTGACAAAATGAAGTAGTTCTCAGTTTTGTCTCTATGGTTTCTTTCCTCTTGAAGTAGCCCTAAGCAGAAACTGTGGAAAAACACTTTCATTGAAAGGGGTTGCCAAGCTTCCAAGAAATTACGAGTTTCCAAATACGAGCAAATATTTTTTTTAAACAATCAAGATGATACTTGGTGGTAACGACCAGTACACAAATCCCACTTGGCTCACCAAATTTTGTTCTTCTAGGTTGAAGCGTTCGTTCACAGTGGGAGTTTTTATTTTTAGGTTTCACTCTGTTCTCTTCTATATAGATAGATGAATTTGGAACACTAAATTCAACATGATTTGTAGTAGATCTTTGAAACTTGACAAAATAAAGTAGTTCTCAGTTTTGTCTCTATGGTTTGTTTCCTCTTGAAGTAGCCCTAATCAGTAACTGTAGAAAAGCACTTTAATTGAAAGGGGTTGCCAAGCTTCCAAGAAATTACGAGTTTCTGAAATATCAGCAAATATTTTTTCACCCAATCTTCTTGATATTTGTGGTAATGATCAGTACATAAATCCCACTTGGCTCACCAAATTTTGTTCTTTTAGGTTGAAGAGTTCGTTTACAGTAGCAGTTTATAATATTAGGTTTCACTCTGTTCTCTCCTATATTGATAGATGAATTTGGAACTCTAAATCCAACATGGTTTGTAGAAACTCTTTGAAACTTGACAAAATAAAGTAGTTCTCAGTTTTGTCTCTATGGTTTCTTTCCACTTCAGGTAGCCCTAAACAGAAACTGTGGAATGGCACTTTCATTGAAAGGGGTTGCCAAGATTCCAAGTAGTAACGAGTTTCCGAAATACCAGCAAATATTTTTTCACCAAATCTTGATGATATTTGGAGGTAATGATCAGGACACAAATCCCACTTGGCTCACTAAATTTTGTCCTTCTAAGTTGAAGCGTTCGTTTACAGTAGCAGTTTTTATTTTTAGGTTTCACTCTGTTCTCTCCTATATAGATAGATGAATTTGGAACTCGAAATCCAACATGGTTTGTAATAGCTCTTTGAAACTTCACACAAAAAAGTAGTTCTCAGTTTGGTCTCTATGGTTTGTTTCCTGTTCAAGTAGCCCTAATAAGAGAATGGCAAAAAGCACTTTCATTGAAAGGGGTTGCCAAGCTTCCAAGAAATTCGGAGTTTCCGAAATACCAGCAAATACTTTTTCACCCAATCTTCTTCATACTTGGTGGTAAAGATCAGTACACGAATCCCACTTGGCTCACCAAATTTTGTTCTTCTAGGTTGAAGCTTTCATTTACAGTAGCAGTTTTTATTTTTAGGTTTCACTCTGTTCTCTCCTATATAGATAGATGAATTTGGAACTCGAAATCCAACATGGTTTGTAGTAGCTCTTTGAAACTTGACAAAATAAAGTAGTTCTGACTTTTGTCTCTATGGTTTGTTTCCTCTTGAAGTAGCCCTAAGCAGCAACTGTGGAAAAGCACTTTCATTGAAAGGGGTTGCCAAGCTTCCAAGAAATTACGAGTTTCCAAATATCAGCAAATATTCTTTTACCCAATCATGATGATACTTGGTGGTAATGATCAGTACACAAATCCCACTTGGCTCACCAAATTTTGTTCTTCTACGTAGAAGAGTTCTTTTACAGTAGCTGTATTTATTTTAGGTTTCCATCTGTTCTCTCCTATACAAATAGATGAATTTGGAACTCGAAATCCAACATGGTTTGTAATAGCTCTTTGAAATTGACAAAAAAAAGTAGTTCTCAGTTTTGTCTCTATGGTTTGTTTCCTCTTCAAGTAGCCCTAATCAGAGAATGGCGAAAAGCACTTTCATTGAAATGGGTTGCCAAGCTTCCAAGAAATAACGAGTTTCTGAAATACCAGCAAATTTTTTTTCAACCAATCTTGATGATACTTGGTGATAATGATCAGTACACAAATCCCACTTGGCTCACGAAATTTTGTTTTTCTAAGTTGAAGGGTTCGTTTACATTAGCCGTTTCTATTTTTAGGGTTTCTTCTGTTCTCTCCAATATAGTTTGATGAATTTGGAACTCTAAATCCAACATGGTTTGTAGTAGCTCTTTGAAAGTTGACAAAATAAAGTAGTTCTCAGTTTTGTCTCTATGGTTTGTTTCCTCTTACAGTAGCCCTAGTCACAGACTGTGGAAAAGCACTTTCCTTGAAATGGGTTGCCAAGCTTCCAAGAAATAACGAGTTTCCGAAATACCAGCAAATTTTTTTCAACCAATCTTGATGATACTTGGTGATAATGAGCAGTACACAAATCCCACTTGGCTCACGAAATTTTGTTTTTCTAAGTTGAAGGGTTCGTTTACATTAGCTGTTTCTATTTTTAGGGTTTCTTCTGTTCTCTCCAATATAGTTTGATGAATTTGGAACTCTAAATCCAACATGGTTTGTAGTACCTCTTTGAAACTTGACAAAATAAAGTAGTTCTCAGTTTTGTCTCTATGGTTTGTTTCCTCTTCAAGTAACCCTAAACAGAGAATGGTAAAAAGCACTTTCATTGAAAGGGGTTGCCAAGCTTCCAAAAAATTCCGAGATCCCGAATTACCAGCAAATATTTTTTTACCCAATCTTGATTATACTTGGTGGTAATGATCACTACACAAATCCCACTTGGCTCACCAAATTTTGTTGTTCTAGGTTGAAGCGTTCATTTACAGTAGCAAATTTTATTTTTAGGTTTCACTCTGGTCTCTCCGATATTGATAGATGAATTTGGATCTATAAATCAAACATGGTTTGTAGTAGTTCTTTGAATCTTGACAAAATAAAGTAGTTCTCAGTTTTGTCTCTATGGTTTGTTTCCTCTTGAAGTAGCCCTAAGCAGAAACTGTGGAAAAGCACTTTCATTGAAAGGGGTTGCCAAGCTTCCAAGAAATTACGAGTTTCCAAATACCAGCAAATATTTTTTTACGCAATCATGATGATACTTGGTGGTAACGATCAGTACACAAATCCCACTTGGCTCACCAAATTTTGTTCTTCTACATAGAAGCGTTCGTTTACATAGCTGTTTTTATTTTTAGGTTTCACTCTGTTCTCTCCTATATAGATAGATGAATTTGGAGCTCGAAATCCAACATGGTTTGTAGAAGCTCTTTGAAACTTGACAAAAAAGTAATTCTCAGTTTTGTCTCAATGGTTTGTTTCCTCTTCAAGTAGCCCTAATCAGAGAATGGCAAAAAGCACTTTCATTGAAATGGGTTGCCAAGCTTCCAAGAAATTCAGAGTTTCCCAAATACCAGCAAATATTTTTTCACCCAATCTTCTTGATACTTGGTGGTAATGATCAGTACATAAATCCCACTTGGCTCACCAAATTTTGTTGTTCTAGGTTGAAGAGTTCGTTTACATTAGCAGTTTTTATTTTTAGGTTTCCCTCTGTTCTCTCCTATATAGATTGATGAATTTGGAACTCTAAATCCAACATGGATTGTAGTAGCTCTTTGAAACTTCACAAAAAAAAGTAGTTCTCAGTTTTGTCTGTATGGTTTGTTTCCTCTTTAAGTAGCCCTAATCAGAGAATGGCGAAAAGCACATTCATTGAAAGGGGTTGCCAAGCTTCCAAGAAATTCCGAGTTTCCGAAAAATATTTTTTCACCCAATCTTGATTATACATGGTGGGGATGATCACTCCACAAATCCCATTTGGCTCACCAAATTTTGTTGTTCAAGGTTGAAGCGTGAATTTACAGTAGCGAATTTTATTTTTAGGTTTCACTCTTTTCTCTCCAATATTGATAGATGTATTTGGAACTCTAAATCAAACATGGATTGTAGTAGCTCTTTGACACTTGACAAAAGAAAGTAGTTCTCAGTTTTGTCTCTATGATTTCTTTCCTCTTGAAGTATCCCTAAGCAGAATCTGTGGAAAAGCACTTTCATTGAAAGGGGTTGCCAAGCTTCCAAAAAATTACGAGTTTCCAAATACCAGCAAATATTTTTTTACCCAATCATGATGATACTTGGTGGTAACGATCAGTACACAAATCCCACTTGGCTCACCAAATTTTGTTCTTCTACGTAGAAGCGTTTGTTTACAGTAGCTGTTTTTAATTTTAGGTTTCACTCTGTTCTCTCCAATATAGATAATGAATTTGGAACTCGAAATCCAACATGGTTTGTAGTAGCTCTTTGAAAATTGACAAAATAAAGAAGTTCTCAGTTTTGTCTCTATGGATTGTTTCCTCTTCAAGTAGCCCTAATCAGAGAATGGCGAAAAGCACTTTCATTGAAAGGGTTTGCCAAGTTTCCAAGAATTTCCGAGTTTCCGAAAAACAGCAAATATTTTTTCACCCAATCTTCTTGATACTTGGTGGTAATGATCGGTATATAAATCCCACTTGGCTCACCAAATTTTGTTGTTCTAGGTTGAAGAGTTTGTTTACAGTAGCAGTTTTTATTTTTAGGTTTCACTCTGTTCTCTCCTATCTTGATAGATGAATTTGGAACTCTAAATCCAACTTGGTTTGTAGTAGCTCTTTGAAACTTGACAAAATAAAGTAGTCCTCAGTTTTGTCCCTATGGTTTGTTTCCTCTTGAAGTAGCCCTAAGCAGCAACTGTGGAAAAGCACTTTCATTGAAAGGGGTTTCCAAGCTTCCAAGAAATAACGAGTTTCCAAATACCAGCAAATATTTTTTTACCCAATCATGATGATACTTGGTGGTAATGATCAGTACACAAATCCCACTTGGCTCACCAAATTTTGTTCTTCTACATAGAAGCGTTCTTTTACAGTAGCTGTTTTTATTTTAGCTTTCCCTCTGTTCTCTCCTATATAGATAGATGACTTTGGAACTCAAAATCCAACAGGGTTTGTAATATCTCTTTGAAATTGACAAAAAAAAGTAGTTCTCAGTTTTGTCTCTATGGTTTGTTTCCTCTTCAAGTAGCCCTAATCAGAGAATGGCGAAAAGCACTTTCATTGAAAGGGGTTGCCAAGCTTCCAAGAAATTCTGAGTTTCCGATATACTAGCAAATATTTATTCACCCAAACTTCTTGATACTTGGTGGTAATGATCAGTACATAAATCCCACTTGGCTCACCAAATTTTGTTGTTCTAGGTTGAAGAGTTCGTTTACATTAGCAGTTTTTATTTTTAGGTTTCCCTCTGTTCTCTCCAATATTGATAGATGAATTTGGAACTCTAAATCAAACATAGTTTGTAGCAGCTCTTTGATACTTGACAAAATGAAGTAGTTCTCAGTTTTGTCTCTATGGTTTCTTTCCTCTTGAAGTAGCCCTAAGCAGAAACTGTGGAAAAACACTTTCATTGAAAGGGGTTGCCAAGCTTCCAAGAAATTACGAGTTTCCAAATACGAGCAAATATTTTTTTTAAACAATCAAGATGATACTTGGTGGTAACGACCAGTACACAAATCCCACTTGGCTCACAAAATTTTGTTCTTCTAGGTTGAAGCGTTCGTTCACAGTGGGAGTTTTTATTTTTAGGTTTCACTCTGTTCTCTTCTATATAGATAGATGAATTTGGAACACTAAATTCAACATGATTTGTAGTAGATCTTTGAAACTTGACAAAATAAAGTAGTTCTCAGTTTTGTCTCTATGGTTTGTTTCCTCTTGAAGTAGCCCTAATCAGTAACTGTAGAAAAGCACTTTAATTGAAAGGGGTTGCCAAGCTTCCAAGAAATTACGAGTTTCTGAAATATCAGCAAATATTTTTTCACCCAATCTTCTTGATATTTGTGGTAATGATCAGTACATAAATCCCACTTGGCTCACCAAATTTTGTTCTTTTAGGTTGAAGAGTTCGTTTACAGTAGCAGTTTATAATATTAGGTTTCACTCTGTTCTCTCCTATATTGATAGATGAATTTGGAACTCTAAATCCAACATGGTTTGTAGAAACTCTTTGAAACTTGACAAAATAAAGTAGTTCTCAGTTTTGTCTCTATGGTTTCTTTCCACTTCAGGTAGCCCTAAACAGAAACTGTGGAATGGCACTTTCATTGAAAGGGGTTGCCAAGATTCCAAGTAGTAACGAGTTTCCGAAATACCAGCAAATATTTTTTCACCAAATCTTGATGATATTTGGAGGTAATGATCAGGACACAAATCCCACTTGGCTCACTAAATTTTGTCCTTCTAAGTTGAAGCGTTCGTTTACAGTAGCAGTTTTTATTTTTAGGTTTCACTCTGTTCTCTCCTATATAGATAGATGAATTTGGAACTCGAAATCCAACATGGTTTGTAATAGCTCTTTGAAACTTCACACAAAAAAGTAGTTCTCAGTTTGGTCTCTATGGTTTGTTTCCTGTTCAAGTAGCCCTAATAAGAGAATGGCGAAAAGCACTTTCATTGAAAGGGGTTGCCAAGCTTCCAAGAAATTCGGAGTTTCCGAAATACCAGCAAATACTTTTTCACCCAATCTTCTTCATACTTGGTGGTAAAGATCAGTACACGAATCCCACTTGGCTCACCAAATTTTGTTCTTCTAGGTTGAAGCTTTCATTTACAGTAGCAGTTTTTATTTTTAGGTTTCACTCTGTTCTCTCCTATATAGATAGATGAATTTGGAACTCGAAATCCAACATGGTTTGTAGTAGCTCTTTGAAACTTGACAAAATAAAGTAGTTCTGACTTTTGTCTCTATGGTTTGTTTCCTCTTGAAGTAGCCCTAAGCAGCAACTGTGGAAAAGCACTTTCATTGAAAGGGGTTGCCAAGCTTCCAAGAAATTACGAGTTTCCAAATATCAGCAAATATTTTTTTACCCAATCATGATGATACTTGGTGGTAATGATCAGTACACAAATCCCACTTGGCTCACCAAATTTTGTTCTTCTACGTAGAAGAGTTCTTTTACAGTAGCTGTATTTATTTTAGGTTTCCATCTGTTCTCTCCTATACAAATAGATGAATTTGGAACTCGAAATCCAACATGGTTTGTAATAGCTCTTTGAAATTGACAAAAAAAAGTAGTTCTCAGTTTTGTCTCTATGGTTTGTTTCCTCTTCAAGTAGCCCTAATCAGAGAATGGCGAAAAGCACTTTCATTGAAATGGGTTGCCAAGCTTCCAAGAAATAACGAGTTTCTGAAATACCAGCAAATTTTTTTTCAACCAATCTTGATGATACTTGGTGATAATGATCAGTACACAAATCCCACTTGGCTCACGAAATTTTGTTTTTCTAAGTTGAAGGGTTCGTTTACATTAGCCGTTTCTATTTTTAGGGTTTCTTCTGTTCTCTCCAATATAGTTTGATGAATTTGGAACTCTAAATCCAACATGGTTTGTAGTAGCTCTTTGAAAGTTGACAAAATAAAGTAGTTCTCAGTTTTGTCTCTATGGTTTGTTTCCTCTTACAGTAGCCCTAGTCACAGACTGTGGAAAAGCACTTTCATTGAAATGGGTTGCCAAGCTTCCAAGAAATAACGAGTTTCCGAAATACCAGCAAATTTTTTTTCAACCAATCTTGATGATACTTGGTGATAATGAGCAGTACACAAATCCCACTTGGCTCACGAAATTTTGTTTTTCTAAGTTGAAGGGTTCGTTTACATTAGCTGTTTCTATTTTTAGGGTTTCTTCTGTTCTCTCCAATATAGTTTGATGAATTTGGAACTCTAAATCCAACATGGTTTGTAGTACCTCTTTGAAACTTGACAAAATAAAGTAGTTCTCAGTTTTGTCTCTATGGTTTGTTTCCTCTTCAAGTAACCCTAAACAGAGAATGGTAAAAAGCACTTTCATTGAAAGGGGTTGCCAAGCTTCCAAAAAATTCCGAGATCCCGAATTACCAGCAAATATTTTTTACCCAATCTTGATTATACTTGGTGGTAATGATCACTACACAAATCCCACTTGGCTCACCAAATTTTGTTGTTCTAGGTTGAAGCGTTCATTTACAGTAGCAAATTTTATTTTAGGTTTCACTCTGGTCTCTCCGATATTGATAGATGAATTTGGATCTATAAATCAAACATGGTTTGTAGTAGTTCTTTGAATCTTGACAAAATAAAGTAGTTCTCAGTTTTGTCTCTATGGTTTGTTTCCTCTTGAAGTAGCCCTAAGCAGAAACTGTGGAAAAGCACTTTCATTGAAAGGGGTTGCCAAGCTTCCAAGAAATTACGAGTTTCCAAATACCAGCAAATATTTTTTTACGCAATCATGATGATACTTGGTGGTAATGATCAGTACACAAATCCCACTTGGCTCACCAAATTTTGTTCTTCTACATAGAAGCGTTCGTTTACATAGCTGTTTTTATTTTTAGGTTTCACTCTGTTCTCTCCTATATAGATAGATGAATTTGGAGCTCGAAATCCAACATGGTTTGTAGAAGCTCTTTGAAACTTGACAAAAAAGTAATTCTCAGTTTTGTCTCAATGGTTTGTTTCCTCTTCAAGTAGCCCTAATCAGAGAATGGCAAAAAGCACTTTCATTGAAATGGGTTGCCAAGCTTCCAAGAAATTCAGAGTTTCCCAAATACCAGCAAATATTTTTTCACCCAATCTTCTTGATACTTGGTGGTAATGATCAGTACATAAATCCCACTTGGCTCACCAAATTTTGTTGTTCTAGGTTGAAGAGTTCGTTTACATTAGCAGTTTTTATTTTTAGGTTTCCCTCTGTTCTCTCCTATATAGATTGATGAATTTGGAACTCTAAATCCAACATGGATTGTAGTAGCTCTTTGAAACTTCACAAAAAAAAAGTAGTTCTCAGTTTTGTCTGTATGGTTTGTTTCCTCTTTAAGTAGCCCTAATCAGAGAATGGCGAAAAGCACATTCATTGAAAGGGGTTGCCAAGCTTCCAAGAAATTCCGAGTTTCCGAAAATATTTTTTCACCCAATCTTGATTATACATGGTGGGGATGATCACTCCACAAATCCCATTTGGCTCACCAAATTTTGTTGTTCAAGGTTGAAGCGTGAATTTACAGTAGCGAATTTTATTTTTAGGTTTCACTCTTTTCTCTCCAATATTGATAGATGTATTTGGAACTCTAAATCAAACATGGATTGTAGTAGCTCTTTGACACTTGACAAAAGAAAGTAGTTCTCAGTTTTGTCTCTATGATTTCTTTCCTCTTGAAGTATCCCTAAGCAGAATCTGTGGAAAAGCACTTTCATTGAAAGGGGTTGCCAAGCTTCCAAAAAATTACGAGTTTCCAAATACCAGCAAATATTTTTTTACCCAATCATGATGATACTTGGTGGTAACGATCAGTACACAAATCCCACTTGGCTCACCAAATTTTGTTCTTCTACGTAGAAGCGTTTGTTTACAGTAGCTGTTTTTATTTTTAGGTTTCACTCTGTTCTCTCCAATATAGATAATGAATTTGGAACTCGAAATCCAACATGGTTTGTAGTAGCTCTTTGAAAATTGACAAAATAAAGAAGTTCTCAGTTTTGTCTCTATGGATTGTTTCCTCTTACAGTAGCCCTAATCAGAGAATGGCGAAAAGCACTTTCATTGAAAGGGTTTGCCAAGTTTCCAAGAATTTCCGAGTTTCCGAAAAACAGCAAATATTTTTTCACCCAATCTTCTTGATACTTGGTGGTAATGATCGGTATATAAATCCCACTTGGCTCACCAAATTTTGTGTTCTAGGTTGAAGAGTTTGTTTACAGTAGCAGTTTTATTTTTAGGTTTCACTCTGTTCTCTCCTATCTTGATAGATGAATTTGGAACTCTAAATCCAACTTGGTTTGTAGTAGCTCTTTGAAACTTGACAAAATAAAGTAGTCCTCAGTTTTGTCCCTATGGTTTGTTTCCTCTTGAAGTAGCCCTAAGCAGCAACTGTGGAAAAGCACTTTCATTGAAAGGGGTTTCCAAGCTTCCAAGAAATAACGAGTTTCCAAATACCAGCAAATATTTTTTTACCCAATCATGATGATACTTGGTGGTAATGATCAGTACACAAATCCCACTTGGCTCACCAAATTTTGTTCTTCTACATAGAAGCGTTCTTTTACAGTAGCTGTTTTATTTTAGCTTTCCCTCTGTTCTCTCCTATATATATAGATGAATTTGGAACTCAAAATCCAACAGGGTTTGTAATATCTCTTTGAAATTGACAAAAAAAAGTAGTTCTCAGTTTTGTCTCTATGGTTTGTTTCCTCTTCAAGTAGCCCTAATCAGAGAATGGCGAAAAGCACTTTCATTGAAAGGGGTTGCCAAGCTTCCAAGAAATTCTGAGTTTCCGATATACTAGCAAATATTTATTCACCCAAACTTCTTGATACTTGGTGGTAATGATCAGTACATAAATCCCACTTGGCTCACCAAATTTTGTTGTTCTAGGTTGAAGAGTTCGTTTACATTAGCAGTTTTTATTTTTAGGTTTCCCTCTGTTCTCTCCAATATTGATAGATGAATTTGGAACTCTAAATCAAACATAGTTTGTAGCAGCTCTTTGATACTTGACAAAATGAAGTAGTTCTCAGTTTTGTCTCTATGGTTTCTTTCCTCTTGAAGTAGCCCTAAGCAGAAACTGTGGAAAAACACTTTCATTGAAAGGGGTTGCCAAGCTTCCAAGAAATTACGAGTTTCCAAATACGAGCAAATATTTTTTTTAAACAATCAAGATGATACTTGGTGGTAACGACCAGTACACAAATCCCACTTGGCTCACCAAATTTTGTTCTTCTAGGTTGAAGCGTTCGTTCACAGTGGGAGTTTTTATTTTTAGGTTTCACTCTGTTCTCTTCTATATAGATAGATGAATTTGGAACACTAAATTCAACATGATTTGTAGTAGATCTTTGAAACTTGACAAAATAAAGTAGTTCTCAGTTTTGTCTCTATGGTTTGTTTCCTCTTGAAGTAGCCCTAATCAGTAACTGTAGAAAAGCACTTTAATTGAAAGGGGTTGCCAAGCTTCCAGAAATTACGAGTTTCTGAAATATCAGCAAATATTTTTTCACCCAATCTTCTTGATATTTGTGGTAATGATCAGTACATAAATCCCACTTGGCTCACCAAATTTTGTTCTTTTAGGTTGAAGAGTTCGTTTACAGTAGCAGTTTATAATATTAGGTTTCACTCTGTTCTCTCCTATATTGATAGATGAATTTGGAACTCTAAATCCAACATGGTTTGTAGAAACTCTTTGAAACTTGACAAAATAAAGTAGTTCTCAGTTTGTCTCTATGGTTTCTTTCCACTTCAGGTAGCCCTAAACAGAAACTGTGGAATGGCACTTTCATTGAAAGGGGTTGCCAAGATTCCAAGTAGTAACGAGTTTCCGAAATACCAGCAAATATTTTTTCACCAAATCTTGATGATATTTGGAGGTAATGATCAGGACACAAATCCCACTTGGCTCACTAAATTTTGTCCTTCTAAGTTGAAGCGTTCGTTTACAGTAGCAGTTTTTATTTTTAGGTTTCACTCTGTTCTCTCCTATATAGATAGATGAATTTGGAACTCGAAATCCAACATGGTTTGTAATAGCTCTTTGAAACTTCACACAAAAAAGTAGTTCTCAGTTTGGTCTCTATGGTTTGTTTCCTGTTCAAGTAGCCCTAATAAGAGAATGGCGAAAAGCACTTTCATTGAAAGGGGTTGCCAAGCTTCCAAGAAATTCGGAGTTTCCGAAATACCAGCAAATACTTTTTCACCCAATCTTCTTCATACTTGGTGGTAAAGATCAGTACACGAATCCCACTTGGCTCACCAAATTTTGTTCTTCTAGGTTGAAGCTTTCATTTACAGTAGCAGTTTTTATTTTTAGGTTTCACTCTGTTCTCTCCTATATAGATAGATGAATTTGGAACTCGAAATCCAACATGGTTTGTAGTAGCTCTTTGAAACTTGACAAAATAAAGTAGTTCTGACTTTTGTCTCTATGGTTTGTTTCCTCTTGAAGTAGCCCTAAGCAGCAACTGTGGAAAAGCACTTTCATTGAAAGGGGTTGCCAAGCTTCAAGAAATTACGAGTTTCCAAATATCAGCAAATATTTTTTTACCAATCATGATGATACTTGGTGGTAATGATCAGTACACAAATCCCACTTGGCTCACCAAATTTTGTTCTTCTACGTAGAAGAGTTCTTTTACAGTAGCTGTATTTATTTTAGGTTTCCATCTGTTCTCTCCTATACAAATAGATGAATTTGGAACTCGGAAATCCAACATGGTTTGTAATAGCTCTTTGAAATTGACAAAAAAAAGTAGTTCTCAGTTTTGTCTCTATGGTTTGTTTCCTCTTCAAGTAGCCCTAATCAGAGAATGGCGAAAAGCACTTTCATTGAAATGGTTGCCAAGCTTCCAAGAAATAACGAGTTTCTGAAATACCAGCAAATTTTTTTCAACCAATCTTGATGATACTTGGTGATAATGATCAGTACACAAATCCCACTTGGCTCACGAAATTTTGTTTTTCTAAGTTGAAGGGTTCGTTTACATTAGCCGTTTCTATTTTTAGGGTTTCTCTGTTCTCTCCAATATAGTTTGATGAATTTGGAACTCTAAATCCAACATGGTTTGTAGTAGCTCTTTGAAAGTTGACAAAATAAAGTAGTTCTCAGTTTTGTCTCTATGGTTTGTTTCCTCTTACAGTAGCCCTAGTCACAGACTGTGGAAAAGCACTTTCATTGAAATGGGTTGCCAAGCTTCCAAGAAATAACGAGTTTCCGAAATACCAGCAAATTTTTTTTCAACCAATCTTGATGATACTTGGTGATATGAGCAGTACACAAATCCCACTTGGCTCACGAAATTTTGTTTTTCTAAGTTGAAGGGTTCGTTTACATTAGCTGTTTTCTATTTTTAGGGTTTCTTCTGTTCTCTCCAATATAGTTTGATGAATTTGGAAACTCTAAATCCAACATGGTTTGTAGTACCTCTTTGAAACTTGACAAAATAAAGTAGTTCTCAGTTTGTCTCTATGGTTTGTTTCCTCTTCAAGTAACCCTAAACAGAGAATGGTAAAAAGCACTTTCATTGAAAGGGGTTGCCAAGCTTCCAAAAAATTCCGAGATCCCGAATTACCAGCAAATATTTTTTTTACCCAATCTTGATTATACTTGGTGGTAATGATCACTACACAAATCCCACTTGGCTCACCAAATTTTGTTGTTCTAGGTTGAAGCGTTCATTTACAGTAGCAAATTTTATTTTTAGGTTTCACTCTGGTCTCTCCGATATTGATAGATGAATTTGGATCTATAAATCAAACATGGTTTGTAGTAGTTCTTTGAATCTTGACAAAATAAAGTAGTTCTCAGTTTTGTCTCTATGGTTTGTTTCCTCTTGAAGTAGCCCTAAGCAGAAACTGTGGAAAAGCACTTTCATTGAAAGGGGTTGCCAAGCTTCCAAGAAATTACGAGTTTCCAAATACCAGCAAATATTTTTTTACGCAATCATGATGATACTTGGTGGTAACGATCAGTACACAAATCCCACTTGGCTCACCAAATTTTGTTCTTC